>NC_060138.1:808328102-808632376 GCF_021461385.2 Schistocerca piceifrons
TAGACCAGATACAACTGGAGAAAATTTTAGTGAATACTGGTGGGAAAGCAGAGTTCCGACATCGTGATCAGTCGGTGAGTACAGTTTCAATAACTAACGCTGACATTAACTACAAACAAGTGCGAGTGTTCAATTTGCCACCTGAGGTTGAGAATCGTTTTCTTAGAGATGTCCGCGCCAAATACGGCGACATCCGACAGATTAGAAACGAAACATGGTCTAGCCGTCACAAACTCCAATGTTACAGTGGGATTCGCTCAGTTGACATGGCCGTTACAGTCAATATTCCATCCTATATAATGGTTTGTGGTAATAAGGCTCATGTCATTTACGAGGGGCAAGTAGGCACTTGTTTTATCTGTAACACGAGTGGCCATTACGAGAGGATTGCCCAAGGCGCGTTGTCGTACTTCGAAACAATCTGCAACAACGACAGAGATTAACATCGGCTGATGTCCTAAGTCAAAATCAGACGCCTTCTGTGACTGACTCCAAACCGAGTGCATCTGTGTCAGAGGACAACGATCTCGGTAACAGCACCTTCCCACCCTTGCCTCAATAACACGTGGCCGGTCACCCCTTAGCCACCGGTGTTGCATTATCTGTCGGTAACAAACGACGACGTACTATAAGTGACGGTAGTGGTTCCGGTGACCAGGTAGTAAAAAATCAAACCGATGACGCGGAGCCACGGGCCTCCACACGGGACACGCATGTGTCGGATGGCTCAGTTACGACCCGCCAAATTCCCGTTCAACCGCCCGACGCAGAAACTGTCAATACGAGTGCAGCCGAGTGTTTACAGCAATCCGTTCCGATGCCGCTTGCCGACTCGCCGCAGGTGGCCAACACACAAGAGGCGGCTGGCAGTCAACCGCAACTCGTAAACACAGCGGATGAAGCACGCGGTGTAGAGCACAACATAAACAGCCGCCACCTCGAAACTGCTTCCAAACAACACGAGGACCCGGACAGCTGTGTACAAACAGCCAGTGCGGCTCCAAACAAACACAGTGAGCCTACTGAAACCGCGTCTTCGGACTTGCCGTCGCCCGTTCCGAAGCAAGGACTTTCACACACTGCTTACAGCCATGACTCGCCGACTCCGCCGTCTTCTATGACACTTCGGACGACTTTGCGACGGCAAAATAAAGTTAAACCAAAGGACTCCGTGACTGGAAGTAACTTAAAAAGTAAAGTCAGCGCAAAAACTGGTACAAAACCTGCGGATGTAGGTTCGAAGTCCTACGGTGAGATGGACTGCGCTTCCTACGCTTCCCATCACCCACAAGTCTCGGACGATCATGGGTCAAGTTTATAAGCTTTTGTCCCTGAACATTAATAGAGTTAGGACAGATTTAAAATTAGCAATGCTACGGCAGTTTATCTATGAGTCCGAACCTGATATAGTTCTGTTACAGGAAGTGTCTATCGTAAGTTTTCATGTATCAGGATTTGCAACAATCGTAAACACCGTGGCGGACGGGGGTACAGGTACGGCCATTCTATCACGAGACGGAATCCCAGTGAGCAATATCGAGATGTTGGACTCCGGTAGAGGCATAGCTTGCCAAATTTTTGACGTCACCCTCGTCAAAATCTATGCTCCATCTGGAACGACCTTAAAGTCAGAAAGAACAAACTTCTTTAAACAAGACATCATATACTTGCTGCGCCCCAGCCCAACCCAGTTGATAATTAGTGGTGATTTCAACTGTGTGATCCACAGGAATCGCCAAACTTTAATTACTGTAGGGAACTACATGATCTGGTGCGTCATCTGCAGCTGAAGGATGCGTGGGAACTAAAATTTCCTACCCTGGTAAAGTACACGTACCTGACCACCACCGCATGTAGCCGTCTAGACCGTTTGTACATCTCTGAGAACATTTGCCAACATGTTCTGGACGCCGATGCCATTCCGGCTAGCTTCTCCGACCACTGCGCCCTCTGTGTCACGATAAATCTGGCCAAACAGCATACTAAATGGCATAGGATTCCGTGGTGCCTAAATGTTTCTATTCTCGCCGATGCCTTGGTACAAGATGTCATTTCCACGACATGGGCGGATTGTCTCAAGCAATGCTGCAGATATCCGAGCAAGACAGCCTGGTGGAATGCTTTGGTCAAACGGAAAATGCGATTATCCTTAAGAAACTACAGTTAGCAACGGGCGCAAGATGTCAAACGCACAATTGATTTTTACCAAACAGTTCTGCGAGAGCTGTATGCGACTACGACACCAACCAACACATAGCTGACGACCATCAAACAAATAAAGGCGAAGCTTATAGGCATAAAGCGAACGCAGCTTGAAGGACTGAAGATCAGATCTAAAGCAAAATCGCTTCAAGAGGACGAACTTGCATCGCTGTATCACCTCATAAAACATCGTGCCCATTGCAAGCGAGCTTTTATCGGGGAGCTGGATACAGATGATGGACTCCGTTTGACCCGACAGAGTGATATTCTTACTGCAGTTAACCGGTACCTCACGGATCTGTACTCGCAATGCGATACATACGGTGATGACGGCGGCGATATCGTGAGTGCTCTGCCCACCGTAGTCACGCCTGCGGACAACTCGGCGGTCGTACACGATTTTGCTCCAGACCAAGTCCTTCAACTGATTTCTGGCTCGCCATCGAATAAATCCCCTGGCCCTAATGGTTTGCCACGGGAATTTTATGTGCGTTTCTGGCCCATAATCGGACACGCATTTACAGATGTTCTCAATGAAGTGATGCGAGGGAGTGACGTGCCGGCCGAAATGAAGGAAGGCCGAAGTGTATTGATACCAAAAAGCAAACACCGAAAAACCTTAAATAACTTGCGACCTATTACTTTACTCAATTTTGATTACAAAACCTTCTCCAGAGCACTCAGCAGCAGATTGTCTCCGTTAATGAAGCAAGTGATTCACAACCATCAATCATGCATCCCTGGTCGCACTATTATGACGCCCCTTTCGGAATATAGAGATGTAGTAGCCATAGCGTCAGTCACTAACGTGAATCTCGCATTGCTGTTTATCGACTTTTGCAACGCTTTTGATCGCGTCCGCCACAAGTACCTCCTACAGCTACTGCAGCGTTGTGGTTTCGAGCAACGGGTTATAAATGTCGTGCAACATTTCGTCACGGGCATTACAACCAGAATCAGCGTAAATGGACAGCTTACTCAACCCATCGAAGTCCAAAGAGGAGTGCCGCAGGGGAGCCCTCTCTCCATGATGTTATTTGTTTTATCGCTCGAGCCGCTCTTACGCTCTATTCATGACAAACTTGCAGGCCTTTCGATCGCCGGGACGTCCTTCGTGGTTCGTGCTTACGCCGACGACATCGGAGTGTTACTGCACAACGACGGAGACGTATCAACCCACTAGACCGCGGTAGACGAGCACTGTCGTGCTTCCGGTGCTAAAATCAACGCCGGTAAATGCACCTTTGTCAACATTTGAGGATTCGACGCAGTTATTATACCTTGGGCGAAGCGTGTCGAAACCCACACCACTCTGGGGATGATTATCGACAAATGCCCGCTAAAAATGAATGCAAAAAATTGGAAGCAGGTCACCAATAAAATGTAAGGTGCCATCTATGAAAACAATTGGCGGTCCGTTAACGTTCTCCAACGCATACGACACCTCAGCAGTTATATATTCAGTAAAGCGTACTATATGGCCCCCCAACTATTTCCAGTCCCCAAGATGCAGGCCAAACACGTGATGAAACTCTCTAATAGATTTATCTGGCAAGGGCATCTGTTCAAAGTGAAATACACCGCGCTGACGTCTTCCAGGCAGGCCGGAGGACTAAACATGCCTGACATTAACCGAAAGTGTACTGCGTTATATATTAAACGAATCACCCATTTGTTGGACAAGGAACCTCTCAGCGTAACCAGTTGGCTCTTCCGAGCCTTACAACCCACCGATATGCATCCACCCATTGATGTAGGTAAAATACATTACGAACTACGACATGTCAAGCAGTTTTTTCTTGAAGTAAGCTATACTGATGGACATTATTTCACGCAGGATTTACCGACGACGCACCTGTTATTAAAAAGATGGACATCTCCAATAGTCCGGAATCCCATTGAACTTAAATACCCGAGTGTTCATTGGAAGGCAGTTTGGGACAACATAAGTTTAACTGTCCACACGGCTAAAGTAGCGTCCACATGGTATAAAGTGGTAAACGATGTTATACCTACTAATGAAAGGTTGCATAGAATCGGTTTAAAGTGATAAATGCGTCCGCTGTGGTCTGGTCGACACCTTACGCCATCGCTTCACTTGTGGCGGTCATCTCATTAACTGGAAATGGGTGCAGCAGAGGCTGGGCCTGATTACCCGCAGCAGCCCAGCCAGCCACTTCACCGACATCTTGCTCTGGCCGGACGCGAAACATTTTCCCGCTACCAAGAACAACACCGTGATGTGGATGTTAGGACAGTTTGTTACATATACCATCACCCACAATAGTGAAGATAATCTCATTAGTTTCGAAGCTTACATGAGAACGGCACGCTGGAAGATGAAACGTTACCCAAATTTCAGGAAGATGTTTGCTAACATGTTAGACATAATTTTTGAAAAACAAGGCGTAGGGTAATTCTCGATGTCGGTAAGGACACAAATCACATGCAAGACTATGTAGCGAACAAAATACACAACGAATAAGGGGTTGTACCAGTTCCTAGGACTACTCCCGACTTCTGAATGGTGTTATTAACTTCATTATGACGTTTTCATTAATTTATGTTCCTGTGCATCTCTTGTTATCCGTTTGTGTGCTCCAAATGACTTTGAGTTTGGACGGTTATGAATCAAATGACAGAACTGTCATTCCAGTTAAGACAATCAATTATATATATGTTTGCGTTTCGGTACTATGTTTCTGTCTGGACTGAAGAGGCTATTGTCAGTTTACTATTTATGTTCTATTTTGTAAGCTTACAAATGGCACTATATTGAAATATGTTCTTCAGTCTATTGTAGGATACAATTCGTGTTGAATCAGCTCCAGCACTTCAATATTTTGTTTTCGTGCTTATGTACATATATGGTTGTTTTAATAAAGGAAAACAAGGTAAAAAAAGCGTGTTCGGTCAGAGGGCTAGGTGCCCTCTCTAATAAAAAAAACTGAGTTAATGGATCAACAACGAGCTGAAACGGGTGTCTTTCGACGTCCGCCCAGAGCAGATACAACGAACGAAAACGAACAAAATGAGATTAAAAAAAAAAAGCGTGTTCGGTCAGAGCGTTGGCTACCTTTTATAATAAAAAAACTGAGCGAACAGATCATCGACAAATTCAATGGGTGTCATTGGACGTCCGCCCTGAACAAATTCAACGAACAATATACAACAAAATGTTTTTTTTTTAAGTGTTTGGCGATCAAGCCGCTGGATCACTGGATCGAGTTTCGTTCGTCAGTTTTTTATTTTTTTTATTTTGAACACAGTCATTTTCTTTATTATTTATATTACAACTGATATAATGAGGAAAGTATGTGTAATCGGATGAAATTTTATTAAATTTACAATATTATTTGGCAGTCTACTAATTTTTACTATCACAAATAATGTAATATTCAAAACTATCGGCTAGTAAACGACCAAATGCATAAAGTCATACTGAAAATGTATGGTTGTCCGTGATTTGAGAAATCCCTTATACCTGGAAGGAGCCCGAAACGACTTGTTACCTTCGTGTTTTGACCGACACAGACGGCTTTCGAAAGATGTACAATTAATCGTCGCTTTCGACACTACGAGTACAAGTTGCAGTATGGTATTTTTCGTATAAACATGGAAAACATAAAGTTAAACGGCATCAGCTCTTTCGACGTTTTCTGTGGAAAAACAAACCTTGTTAACATTTTCAAAAACTTCTCTTTCAGGCGATAGTTTGGAAGCAAACCACGCCTAACGCAGTATTTCCTTAAAAATAGACGCTGATAATTGGTTATGCACTATCGAGTGTATTTTAATAGCGTCTTCTTTTTTTTTTTTAAAAAAAAAAAACATTCTGTTCCATATTGTTCGCTGAATTTGCTCAGGGCGGACGTCCGATGACACGCGATCAGTTTGTTCGCTCAGTTATTTTATTAGACAGGGATGCTAACGCTCTGACCGAACACGCTGAGCTACCGTGCTGTCACCACTGGGCTGCAGTCGCTTCATGGTTAAAATGGCCACGCACAGATATATATTCGACGACCGAAATGATCTTGCGATTTTCTCTGTAACTCTTGAGAAGTACGCGCTACTGCTTACACATTTTGTTGTCCTTATGGAGTACGAAGTTTACAGTAAATCCGCGTTCCAAACGTCGTGGCCTCCCCTTGTGCGTACGTCTCCACAGCCGAGATCGCTAAACGAGCATTGCTGCTACGCCTGTCTCTGGGCTTGTAATTTCCAGAAACAGTTTCGGCTGAAACACAGACAATCTTTATCTCAAGATAAACACGGTTTCGCCATCGTTATCTACTGCGAACGCAAGAGCCAAAGTTGCATATGGTTATCTATCACTCACGCTCGACACTAGTTAGTAATGCTTGATAAGGTATTCTTCTAAACTTACTGGTCGAAAGGATGTTATTGTTTAAAAAAGTAATCTGTGGTTAGAAAATGTGGTGAAGCTTTCAAATTCGAAGCCGGTTGCGGTAGTAGTTAAAGCTTGCTGCTCTCTTGCTTTCAGTAAGAAGGTAAGGTATCTGCGTAATCTTCCAACTATGATTCAATAATGATATTCTTCACGGGTTTGCAGCCGGATCATGTCGTCGTCCAGACACAATATTTCGGAGGACCAACTGGCCGCTATCTTCAGGTGCACTGCCTCGTCGGAAACTGAATTCCAGCCACAACGATTGAAACCTTTGTACACCACGGACGGAGCACCGCGCTTTGTTTGCCTCCTGGCGGCAAGTAGACATGCAGCGCGCCGGTGGGAAAAGACGGCAGAAACGATAAATCGCAACAGCACTAGTTGGAAGAATCCAATGATCGAAAAAAGACCGTTTTTGTTTAATGTCGGACAAAATCGGATTCCATATTTCACTTACAAGGAGACGGCACGACTGTGAGGTCCGGGATTTGTCCGAAATTTTGATGGTGAAAGAGGACCTCTAATACCTCACGTGGTTAAAATATTAGGATGCACTACTCGGAAAATCCCTAGAAAACTCGATCCAAAGTTTCTTAGGTGCCTAATGAGTATAAAATGTTAGTCCATTGCAGAGCCGCCGGCCGGCCTACATGGTTAGCGGTCGGACCCTTACGCCAGAGGTCTCGGGTTCGATTCCTCCTCCGGGACACTTTTTTCTTCTGTTGCTTGCAAAATTGCAGCGCATTGTTACAGGAGAATCGTGAAATTAATTCCCGGGAAGGCTGTATAAAATTTCATTCTATAATTCACCATCAGTTATCGTCACCAATATTCCGAGACATGATTCAATATGCCTGGTTTGCCTCAAAATTATCAGAAACTCAAAACATTTTCGTAAATGCTAATGGGGCATATTTTTGTACAGATTTATTGCAAACGCCCTGTGACTGTAAAAAATCCGCTTTTATATGTTGCGCAAGATATTGCAAAAAGTTTTGCTTTGTCTGTTTTCCGATAATTACCACTGCGGTTCTTGCTTATTATTATTATATGTATAAAAGTAAATGTTTCCCAATCGAATTTGTTATTCTGATTAAAAACCCAATGATTCTCCTTATATACTTTGCAATGAAAAACGGAAAACCCACCACCATGAATTGTGTTGTTGGACAAAAAGAAAATAATTTTTATTCAATAATGTAACTAATTTGTTAAAGATAATGTAGGTTAGGGAAACTTTCTGAATAACTGGTGGAATAACAAAAGAAAATGATACAGAAGGAAAAAAGTGCCAGAGGAGGAATAGAACCCAAGACCTCTGGCGTAAGAGTCCGAGCCCTAAACATGTAGGCCAGACGGCGGCTCGGCAATGGACTAACATTTTATACTCATAAGGCACATAAGAAACTTTGGACCGATTTTTCCCGTGATTTTCCGGGTAGAGCGTCCTAATATTTTAACCACGTGAGGTGTTAGGGGTCCTTTTCACCACACAAAATATCGGACAAATCCCCGACCCCACGCTCGTGCCGACTCCTTGTTAGAGGAAAACCTTTGTCGCTGGTAATAACGTTACTTGATAATCTAATTTCAATGGATTCTTTAAGAACACATTCCCATTAGCGAGAAGCAGGAGCGATCAATTGTGTCTTCACATCATCTTGTGTCCTTCGTTAAGGCAGTGTTCCGCCACTGCCGACTTCTCAGGCTGGTACAACCGAGTGTGCCGATGATGTTCCACACACCGGTCCCGAATAGTTCGAATAGTTTCACCAATATACTTCTTTCCACAGTCGCACGGAATTTCATAAGCCCCGGGCTTCCTCAAGCCCAAATCATCTTTAACTGAACCAAGAAGGGCTCTAGTCCTGGCCACTGGCGTAAAAACGCTTTTAATATCATATTTTCTTAAAATTCTTGAGATTTTGCTCGATACACTTCCCGCAAAGGGTAAATTAGCAACAACTTCAAAATTATCCTCTATAGGCTCGTGTGCCGGACCAAACTGAAGAGCACGGCATATTTGCTGTCCGTATATCCATTCTCTTTAAAAACAATCATAGAATATCAGCAGTTATTACGTCGGGAAAGCCTACGAATCACATGATTCAATAATATCACTGTTGCACAAGGTTGCACATTTGTGCCAGTATTTCTACATTTTTGTCTAACCGCACCCCGATTTCACATCTCGGGAGATGTAAAACTGATGTAACACGAGACATCGTGCGCAGAAACACGCCACTAAGAACTCGTGACGCTGTCTGTGATGAAAAATTGTCCTTGTACCACCGTTGTTTTGTAACACCTTACTGCTAGCACTGGTGGTCTCTCGGTCCTCTGGTAGAGAGACGGCGGCACAAAAGGACTGGCCAAACTAGGTGCAGCATGGCACGGCGGGATGGTAATCCGCTTTCACGCAGGTACCCTGCGGACGACATGTCCTGAATTTTGTTTTTAGCATACTGCGGGTGTAAACACGACGTACACTCAAGCGGATTACAGGCGGGGACCCGGCTATGGGGATTAGGGTTTCTGTTTCCAGAACCGGAGCTGCGGGGTTGCCTGTCCGCAACGTCCATGGCTACCTGTGAAGCATTTCCGACTGAGAGGAAGTGTATGAAGCTTACCGTAATGTGATTTTTCTCGGTTCAGCTCACGCAACTAAAGCGAAACTGTCGTCCTGTTTTCGTCCCTTAGAGTGCCTTTAAATATTAAGTATCACGTCGGATAGATTACATGGCCCACGTGGCATTTTGTTTTTTCTTTTTTTTTAGATCTCATCGTAACGAAGACTGAATTAAAGACATAATAAACGGATCTTTAAGCGACTGGTTTTGCGGGGATTATTTTCGTCTGAAGAGTTGGAGAGTGGTTTTTACGTATTCGGCAAAATTCACGTCCAGGTTATGTTCAGCAGCACTACTGAATCCGACAAAAAAGGTTCTGTGCAGACCTAACATAGGCCTTGAGGAGGACACTGCTTCATAGCCGGGTGAGCGTGAAATTTATGACTTTCCAGCTCCTCAATTTGCTTTCCAAATTTCGAGGATCGGCATCTTATGCATCACTGCCATTCGAGACGGTTTCCTCCATTCCGAACTCAATACCAGTAGGCTACGTAAGCGACAATTGTCACGACACCAATCACCTCTTCGTTTGCGAGACTCGACAGTCTACATCAGTGCAGGTAATAATTACGTTGGCACCCAAATAATGCACTCGCTCTAGAGTAATGTGGTCTGTTAATGATGATTAATAACCTAATCACCGAAAACGAAACTTATTATGTTATTACAAACTTAAAAATGAGAGGTTAATAACTCTGTGTGGCCATAGAGGAAGGATGAAACCAATTACGTATTCCTGTAACTCTGCAGAAGGGTTTAAGATGCGATACGAGAAACAATTTTCGGGAACTACAAGTTGAAACAATGTAGGATTTACATCCAGATTACTGCACCGGTATATAACACAAGGTTTTCCACAATTTCTATTACAGGCTCTTAGGTACAGTAAAGAGAACTTATTAAATATTTTTTTAATAAGTAACCCATGTACTGAAGATCGAATTTCAGATTTCCCTCAAGTCTCCCGCTTTACGGAACGTACATAAACCGAGAAGAGGAAGCTGTTGTCAGTCTTTGTTGCAATTATGACGTCGCATACCATTTTCGTCCTACTGGAACCAGGGCTACCAGAAACTGGTACGCCGGCAACATGGAGAGTTGATACGTTCCTGCACAGACGCGACGCACTCTCGACTTCGAACAAAATCCTCTACGACACGTAGAAGAGAATGAAACGACAAGCACTCGAAACATTGCCCACGATGCGGGCTCCTTAGAGCACATGGCCTCCGCAGTTTGCATACGTGAAGCGGGACATTTGATAGTTAAGCGATTTTCAAATGTATTTTACAGCAGAACGGTACATTTCCAGAGACGGGTTCCGTGTCAAAACCAGACTAAGACCGCTCTGCAATGCCCAGAAGTCTGAAATAGGAATTGAGGACTACCCTTTGTATAGTAAGCAACGATACAAGAAATTCTGTTTTCTCTCACTTCCAAGAGTAAGATTGATCAGTTGCACATGAATTTAAATATGTATATACATGAAAGTACTAATCTTTCACCCCACCACGGCTCCTTTACTATAGATGAGCACATTATGCATTTCAACAACAACAACAAGATCTTTCTCCTGCGAAGTAGTTTTGCTAATAAAGTTATTGTTCTATAGTAAAGTAGCATAAGTACCGAACTGATTTACGGGTTTCAGCGTTTTCATCTACTCTTTTTTCTTTCAAGTACAAGATTGACGCCATTAGTACTTCTTTTTTCTTTAATTTCTGCTATTTATAAAACACATGAAGAAACTTCCTCATGATTCTGTTATTTTGTCGAAAACTGGCATCATGTGCCCGTGGCTGTATGCAAAATGGAGGCTGACTCTTACAGAGAAGATAATACCAACCACTGACAGTTTGTAATAACATATATTTATTTAAATAGCACGGTTACCGGTTCCGAACCGAAAGGTCCTTCTTCAGACGGCTCATTCACGTTAAGATACCATTTACATTAGCTTTCACTGTTTGTTTTCCCAAATTTTGAAATTTCCTTGGAGTGATGGTGCCCTAGGGCATCATTTGGCAAAACAAAAAGTGGAAGATAATGTAAAATGCATCGTACCATGGATGAGCCGTCTGTGAATGAACTTGTCGGTTAGAAACTGGTAACAGCGCTATTTAAATACATAAATAGTATTATAAGAACGGATGGTTGCTGTTATCTCCTCTATAAGAGTGGACCTATACTCCTCATGATTTCGTTTTCATTCTGGATTTTCGGTCTTTTGTTAAAGTTTCTCTATTGTTGTTGTTGTGGTCTTCAGTCCTGAGACTGGTTTGATGCAGCTCTCCATGCTACTCTATCCTGTGCAAGCTTCTTCATCTCCCAGGACCTACTGCAACCTACATCCTTCTGAATCTGCTTAGAGTATTCATCTCTTGGTCTTCCACTAAGATTTCTACCCTCCACGCTGCCCGCCAATACGAAATTGGTGATCCCTTGATGCCTCAGAAAATGTCCTACCAACCGATCCCTTCTTCTGGTCAAGTAGTGCCACAAACTTCTCTTCTCCCCAATCCTATTCAATACTTTCTCATTAGTTATGTGATCTACCCATCTAATCTTCAGCATTATTCTGTAGGACCACATTTCGAAAGCTTCTATTCTCTTCTTCTCCCAACTATTTATCGTCCATGTTTCACTTCCATACATAGCTTCACTCCATACAAATACTTTCAGAAATGACTTCCTGACACTTAAATCTATACTCGGTGGTAACAAGTTCCTCAGAAACACTTTCCTTGCCATTGCCAGTCTCCATTTTATATCCTCTCCACTTCGACCATCATCAGTTATTTTGCTCGCCAAAAAGCAAAACTCCTTTACTACTTTAATAGTCTCATTTCCTAATCTAATTCCCTCAGCATCACTTGACTTAATTCGACTACATTCCATTATCCTCGTTTTGCTTTTGTTGATGTTCATCTTATATCCTTCTTTCAAGACACTATGCATTCCGTTCAACTGCTCTTCCAAGTCCTTTGCTGTCTCTGACAGAATTACGATGTCATCGGCGAACCTCAAAGTTTTTATTTCTTATCCATGGATTTTAATACCTACTCCGACTTTTTCTTTTGTTTCCTTCACTGCTTGCTCAATATACAGATTGAATAACATCGGGGAGAGACTGCAACCCTGTCTCACTCCCTTCCCAACCACTGCTTCCCTTTCATGTCCCTCGAGTCTTATAACTGCCATCTTGTTTCTGTACAAATTGTAAATAGCCTTTCTCTCCCTGTATTTTACCCCTGCCACCTTCGGAATTTGAAAGAGAGTATTCCAGTCCTCATTGTCAAAAGCTTTCTCTAAGTCTACAAAAGCTAGAAACGTAGGTTTGCCCTTCCTTAATCTCGCTTCTAAGATAAGTCGTAGGGTCAGTATTGCCTCACGTGTTCCAACATTTCTGCGGAATCCTAACTGATCTTCCGCGAGGTCGGATTCTACTAGTTTTTCCATTAGTCTGTAAAGTATTCGTGTTAGTACTTGGCAGCCGTGACTTATTAAACTGATAGTTCGGTAATTTTCACATCTGTCAACAACTGCTTTCTTTGGAATTGGAATTATTATATTCTTCTTTAAGTTTGAGGGTATTTCGGCTGTTTCATACATCTTGCTCACCAGATGGTAGGCCGTCAGTAGTTCCAATGGAATGTTGTCTACTCCGGGGGCCTTGTTTCGACTCAGGTGTTTCAATGCTCTGTCAAACTCTTCTCTATTATATTTTGCAAAGTACTGCCCGCTTATTGCCTCTCTGTGCAACAGTGGGTGTTTAAACCCTGCAGCTTGTCTGTCTGTTGCTGAGGCTATAAAACAGCTAAGAATAAACTTTATAGGGAAATGGGAAAGCCCACCACAGACTAACTTTGTAAACGTGGCTTCTCAGACCAGAACTTAGTCCCCCAGTATACCGTGTAATATATAACCTGTAGCTTTAAGAATGCTACCGACGTGACGAACGTTCCATTCCTTGGGTGACAGTATTGCCAAACGACAAGGATAGACAAAGTTTGATTGTTGCACTTTTTTACATTTGATGCGCAGCATTTCACAAGAACAATATTTCAATCTATACCGTCATTAACAATATCGGTAAACAGAAATGTGGGATAATGCAATCCAAATTCAGCAAAAAATCGCATCGAGCCTATTAATAGAGGGTGTTACGAGAGGGTGGATAAGCATACTGGGAAAGAGAAGGAGAGAGAGAGAGAGAGAGAGAGAGAGAGTTAGTTGGGGTTGGGGGAGACGAAATATCATCTCGTACTTTATCTGAAAATTCAATAGTAACAGACATTATCATCATTGATCCGGGATTTGTTCGACAGATGATGACCCAGCATGATCGGTATAGAAATTTCAGTAAATCCACTACAAATTTATCTGGAAACAAAACAGAGAAACTGTATTTCTGCGAACTACCAGTGAACAGCAGACAAACGATTATCGAAGGATAGTTTGTGTCCTACCGTCATTTTGCAGGAATCTGTAATTGATCTTCTCGGACAACACTTCTCATTTTCGAAGTCGACGCTCTTTTTGTACTTCATTTTATTTATTTTTCCTGTGCACATAATCCATTTAGTCTCCAATCATGAAGGTAAAGTCCTTTGAATTCAGACAATGTTATAGGGATTAAAAGGCACGGTCCACAAGGATCAAATCCAGCTCGTTCTGACTTTGTTGTGGTTATCACTTCGAGCACAGGTTTGATACAACTCTCCACGACAGCCTAGTCTGTGCAAGCATTTTCATCCCTGCATATTTACTACACTCCACATCTACCTGAACCTGCTTACCTTTAATCACGTATGTGACGCCTGCAATTTTTATACCGCACGCTTGTCTCCCACATTTGAACTTGATGTTTCAGCATGTGTCCTATAATCCGATACCTTCATTTAGTCAAGTCGTAACATAAATTTCTACTCTTCCTGTTTCGTTACATTACCCTTTCATTAGTTATCCAGTTTACCCATTTAAGCATCGGCATTATTCTGCAGCACCGAGTTTGAAATTATTCTACTATCTTCTTGAGCGAATTGTTTAATATCCATCTGTGCATGACTACACTCAAGACAAATATCTTTAGAAGAGCCTCCAGAGAATTTAAATTTCTCGCTCTCAGAACCGCTTTTATTAGTATTGTCAGTTTTCATTTCATATTTATTAAACTGTCGCCGGGTATTTAACGAGAAAAAAGTTCAACCAATTATTATTAGTGTCTCATTTTCTAATGTAATTCTCTCAGAATTCCGTTATCATTGTTTTGCTTTTATCAGTGTTTATCTTATAGCCTCTTTCTTTGTCCTTATATATTACGTTCAACTGTCAGCCCTATGGTTTTTCTGTCTGAGACAGAATTACGTCTACCGAAAACCTCAAAGATTTTATTTCTTCTCCCTGAAATTTAATTCCCTTTTCTAATTTCTCCCTGGTTTCCTACACCACTTGCTCACTGTACGGATTCCAGAACATGGGGCGAACTCTATAACCTTGTCTAACTCCGTTCTTGACTATTTCTGACGCTATAACCCTGCATAATTCCGTTCTTGACTACTGCTTCCGTTTCACGTCCTTCTACTCTTAGAACTGCAGTCTGTACCATTTGAAAACAACCTTTCGTCCCCTGTTTTCTATACCGGCTGACTTCAGAAAATGTGAATTTGATTTCCAGTCAACACTGTCAAACGTGTTCTCCAAATCTAGGAGTGTTATATATATATATGTAAATTAATTATCTTTCCATTAACCTATACTAAGTCGTATGGTCAGTACAGCCCCCAAAATGAAAACCGATCTTTCTCGAGGTCAGCTGAATCTAGATTTTTCACTGTTCTGAATGTAACTGATGTCAGTAATTTGCACCATTACGTTTTCAACTTATGGCTCTGTAATATTCAGATCAGTCAGCAAATGTCTTCATTGAAATTATAATTATTGTATTCTTCTTGAAGTCTGAGGATATTTCATATGTTGAATATTTCATGCATATCTAGTGACATATTTCAATAAGGTATCTTCTGCTAAGGATTTCAACAATTATAGCGGAATTTCGTCTACCTCGTGTACGTCTATAGCTTTACATTTCTCATCTGCCTTAATATTATGAACTTACTGGCAGTCTCACTTTTTACTCCTATCCCGTTTTGAGTGTTATGTTTGCCACATTTTCATACTTTATCCTCCCATCAATTACATTCAATATCTCGTAGATAATCCCAGGATTCCTACTAGGCCACGTCCTTTTGGCCATTTGATGCTTTGCTGTGTTTACTATTGTATCTATCAAAGGTACCAATTCGAGTACTGTCGTTTTGCTTTCTTCAGTTTCACTAAACTAAATTCTAGTTAACTCTCCGACGTTTCTGCAACTTCTTTACTTTTCGTCTGCAAGTTGATAAGCAATGAATTACGCTTATTGTCCATATCTGTTTTTCAGTTTAAAATTCGGTGTCTTCCTGAAGCCTGGCGCTTCCTCTAGGGACTCATCTACTTAAATAAATTTTTTGTGCCATTTTGTCTAGAACTGACATATTGCGACCGTGGCTGTGTACAATTAATGTAGGTTGATTCTTATAAAGAACGAGATAGCAACCAGAAACTATTTACACTGCTGCGCCGTGGCGCTATTTACTTAAATAAATAGCAGTATTAATAGTGGCTGCCTCCCTCCATGAACCATAGACCGTGCGTTGGTGGGGAGGCTTGTGTGCCTCAGCGATACAGATAGCCGTACGGTAGGTGCAACCACAAGGGAGGGGTATCTGTTGAGAGACCAGACAAACGTGTGGTTCCTGAAGAGGGGCAGCAGCCTTTTCAGTAGTGGCAGGGGCAACAGTCTGGATGATTAACTGATCTGGCCTTGTAATACTAACCAAAATGGCCCTGCTGTGCTGGTACTGCGAACGGCTAAAAGCAAGGGGAAACTACGGCCGTAATTTTTCCCGAGGGCATGCAGCTTTACTGTATGATTAAATGATGATGGCGTCCTCTTGGGTAAAATAATCCGGAGGTAAAATAGTCCCACATTCGGATCTCCGGGCGGGGACTACTCAGGGGGCGTCGTTATCAGGAGATCGAAAACTGGCGTTCTACAGATCGGAATGTGGAATGTCAGATCCCTTAATCGGGTAGATAGGTTAGAAAATTTAAAAAGGGAAATGGATAGGTTAAAGTTAGATATAGTGATATTAGCGAAGTTCAGTGGCAGGAGGAACAAGACTTCTAGTCAGGTGAATACAGGGTTATAAATACAAAATCAAATAGGGGTAATGCAGGAGTAGGTTTAATAATTAATACAAAAATAGGAGTGCGGGTAAGCTCTACAAACGGCATAGAAAAGCCTTATTGTGGCCAAGATAGACACGAAGCCCACGCCTACTACAGTAGTACAAGTTAATATGCCAACTAGCTCTGCAGATGACGAAGAAGTTGAAGAAATGTATGATGAGATAAAAGAAATTATTCAGATAGTGAAGGGAGACGAAAATTTAATAGTCATGGGTGACTGCAATTCGATAGTAGGAAAAGGAAGAGAAGGAAACGTAGTAAGAAATTACAGAGGAAGACGCCTGGTAGAATTTTGCACAGAGCATAACTTAATCATAGCTAACACTTGGTTCAAGAATCATAAAAGAAGGTTGTATACATGGAAGAACCCTGGAGATACTGACAGGTTTCAGATAGATTATATAATGGTATGAAAGATATTTAGGAACCAGGTTTTAAATTCTAAGACATTGCCAGGGGCGGATGTGGACTCTGACCACAATTAGTTCGTTATGAACTGTAAATTAAAAATGAAGAAACTGCAAAAAGGTGGCAATTTAAGGAGATGGGACCTGGATAAACTTACTAAACCAGAGGTTGTACAGAGCTTCAGGGAGAGCATAAGGGAACAATTGACAAGAATGTGGGAAAGAATTACAGTAGAAGAGGAATAGATAGCTTTGAGGGATGAACTAGTGAAGGCAGCAAAAGATCAAGTAGGTAACAGAAGAAATATTGAATTTAATTGATGAAAGGAGGAAATATAAAAATGCAGTAAATGAAGCAGGCAAAAATGAATACAAACGTCTCAAAAATGAGATCGACAGGGAGTGCAAAATGGGTAAGCAGGGATGGCTAAAGGACAAATGTAAGGATGTAGAGGCTTATCTCACTAGGGGTAAGACAGATGCTGCCTAAAGCAAAATTATAGAGACTTTTGGAGAAAAGAGAACCACTTCTATGAATATAAAGAGCTCAGATGGAAACCCAGTTCTAAGGAAAGAAGGGAAAGCAGAAAGGTGGAAGGAGTATATAGAGGGTCTATAGAAGGGCGATGTACTTGAGGGCAATATTATGGAAATGGAAGAGGATGTAGACGAAGATGAAATGGGACATATGATACTGCGTGAAGAGTTTGTCAGAGCACTGAAAGACCTAAGTCGAAACAAGGCCCCAGGAGTAGACAACATTCCATTAGAACTACTGACGGCCTTGGGAGAGCCAGTCCTGACAAAACACTACCATCTGGTGAGCAAGATGCATGAGACAGGCGAAATACCCTCAGACTTCAAGAAAAATATAATAATTCCAGTCCCAACGAAAGCAGGTGTTGACAGATGTGAAAATTACTGAACTATCAGTTTAATAAGTCACGGCTGCAAAATACTAACGCGAATTCTTTACAGACGAATGGAAAAACTGGTAGAAGCCGACCTCGGGGAAGATCAGTTTGGGTTCCGTAGAAATGTTGGAACACGTGAGGCAATACTCACTTACGGCTTACCTTAGAAGCTAGATTAAGAAAATTCAAACCTACTTTTCTCGCATTTGTAGACATAAAGAACGCTTTTGACAATGTTGACTGGAATACTCTCTTTCAAATTTTGAAGGTGGGAGGGGTGAAATACAGGGAGCGAAAGGCTATTTACAATTTGTACAGAAACCAGATGGCAATTATAAGAGTCGAGGGACATGCAAGAGAAGCAATGGTTGGGAAGGCAGTGAGACAGGGTCGTAGCCTCTCCCCAATGTCATTCAATCTATTTATTGAGCAAGCAGTAAAGGAAACAAATGAAAAATTCGGAGTAGGTATTAAAATTCAAGAGAAGAAATAAAATATTTAAGGTTCGCCGATGACATTGTAATTGTGTCAGAGACAGCAAAGGACTTGGAAGAGCAGTTGAACGGAATGGACAGTGTCTTGAAAGGAGGATATAAGATGAACATCAACAAAAGCAAAACGAGTATCATGGAATGTAGTCGAGTTAACTTGGTTGATGCTGAGGGAATTAGATTACGAAATTAGACACTTAACGTAGTAAAGGAGTTTTGCTATTTGGGGAGCAAAATAACTGATGGTGATCGAAGTAGAGAGGATATAAAATGGATACTGGCAATGGCAAGGAAAGCGTTTCTGAAGAAGAGAAATTTGTTAACATCGAGTATAGATATAAGTATCAGGAAGTCATTTCTGAAAGTATTTGTATGGAGTGTAGCCATGTATGGAAGTGAAACATGGACGATAAAGAGTTTGGACAAGAAAAGACTAGAAGCTTTCGAAACGTGTTGCTACAGAAGAATGCTGAAAATTAGATGTGTAGATCACATAACTAATGAGGAGGTATTGAATAGAATTGGGGGGAAGAGGAGTTTGTGGCACAGATTGACTAGAAGGAGGGATCGGTTGGTAGGATATGTTATGAAGCATCAAGGGATCACCAATTTAGTATCGGAGGGTAAAAATCGTAGAGGGAGACCAAGAGATGAATACACTAAGCAGTTTCAGAAGGATGTAGGCTGCAGTATGTACTGGGAGATGACGCAGCTTGCACAGGATAGAGTAGCATGGTGAGCTGCATTAAACCAGTCTGGGGACTGAAGACCACAAAACAACAACAACAACAACAACAATAGTGGCTGGTTGCTGTTTTATTCTTTGTAAGAATCAACCTACATTTCTTTTTTATGGCTCTTAAACCAAGTATTACCACTGATGAAACTGTGTTCCATTATTTTAACAGGCGGCTTCCCAGTTCATTCTTTAGCATAAATAATAATGACTTTAGGCGGAGAAGATATGTAAGCATGTACAATGAAGAGCCCGATTTAGGGGCGTTTGAAAATTCCGTGCAAAATAAAAACTACTTGCGTGTTTGGGGTAAGCCTTTTTTATTTTTCGACATAGTCTCCTTTTAGACGTATACACTTCGTCCAACGCTGCTCTGATTTGTTGATCCCTTCCGAATAATTGGAATTGTCCGAGTCTGCAAAATAGCTATTAGTTGCAGCAATCACCCCCTCGTTTCAATAAAATCTTTGTTCAGCCAGCCATTTCTTCCAATTTGGGAACAAATAGTAGTCCGAGGGAGCCACGTCCGGAGAATAGGGGGGATGTGAAACGAGTTGGAATCCTGTTTCCATAAATTTTGCGACCAAAATTGCTGAGGTGTGCGCTGGAGCATTGTCGTGATGGAAAAAAGGACTTTTTTTGCGGTCCAATCGCCGGCGTTTTTCTTGCAGCTCGGGTTTCAAATGGTCCAATAACGATGAGCAATATGCACCTGTAATAGCTTTACCCTTTTCCAGGTAGTCTATGGGGATTATCCGCCGGCCAGGCTGGCCGAGCGGTTCTAGGCGCTTCAGTCTGAAGCCGCGCGACTGCTGCAGTCGCAGGTTCGAATCCTGCCTCGGGCATGGATGTGTGTGATGTCATTAGGTTTAAGTAGTTCTAAGTTCAAGGGGACTGATGACCTCAGCTGTTAAGTCCCATAGTGCTCAGAGCCATTTTGATCCAAGGATTATCCCTTGCCAATCCCAAAAGACAGTCGCCATAAACGTTCCGGCTGAAGGACTGGCCTTCACCTTTTTTGGTACAGATTCTCCCTTGGTAACCCATTGTTTAGATTGTTGTTTGGTCTCAGGAGCATATTAATGTATCCATATTTCACCCACAGTGACGAAACGACGCTTAAAGCCCTGCAGATTCTTCCTCAACAGCTGCAAACCATCTTTGCAATACTTCACACGATTCCGTTTATGGTCAAGTGGGAGCAATCGCGGAACCTATCTTGCGGATAGCTTTCTCATGTCCGAATGTTTATGCAAAATATTATGTACCCGTTCATTCGAGATGCGCACAGCATTATAAATCACACGCACCTTAAATCATCTGTCATCCATCACCATATCGTAGATTTTATCAATGATTTCTGGAGTCGTAACCTCCACAGGGCGTCCAGAACATTCAGCATCACTTGTGCGCATATGGCCACTCCGAAAATTTTGAAACCACATATAAACTGTTATAATCGAAGGTGCAGAGTCACCCTAATGTTTATCAAGCTTCTCTTTAGTATTTTGAACATAGCTGCACAACAGCAACGGTTCCACGTAATAAAATTATAACCAGCCGTCCAGTTGCAATGGATAAAGAAATTCTTTACCTAGGTTTCGACAAATATAAATTTGCCTTCTTCAGAGAAGTATGAAAATTTTTTTTTTTTTTTTTTACTTTATTGTCATTTTAATGCCTATACAATAAGCAGGCTGGCAGCAGCACAATACGCTGCTCTTCAGCCAAATGAGACAGAAGCACAAAAAACAGGAGAAAAACAGAAAAGTCACAAAATGGTGGGCGATAAAATAGGAGACACAGAGAGACAAACACGGAGCCGTTCACACTTGACGATAAACCACACTGCAAACTGTTGAGACGACGCACAGATACTGAAGAAGACGATGGCACTGGTGAACAACGGAGCATGACGGGAAACACTGAACACGAAACATGACGGCACACACAAGACACTGATGGCGGCGATCTCCGGCGCGCGAAAGTCCACGTAGCGTGTGCGAGTCCGGGGACCTGCCAAGAGTGGAACAGGGGGGAGATGGGGGGAGAGGGGAGAAAAGGATGCCAACGGCGGGGGAGACGGGGGCAAGAGGGAGAGGGACAGGGGAGGGGAGGCCCGGGGGAGAAGGGGAGAGAAAAGGAGGAGGGAGGGAAAAAGGGAGAGAAGGGAGGGAGGGTGCCCGGAGGAGCAAGCACGGGAGGAGGGCGGGAGGATCAAAGTTGGTAGGAGGGGTAGATGGAGGGGAGGAGGGCATCATCAGGTAGGGGGAGCTGGCGGAAGCCACCTTGGGAGAGGGTAAGGAGGGTGGAGAGATGGAGACCGGGTGGGACATGAGAGTACAGGCGCGGCAGCGGGCGGGGGTGGGAGAGGATCGGGGAGACGAGCGGGTGGGGAGGATCGAGTTTACGGGAGGTGTAGAGGATTCGTATCCTTTCGAGGAAGAGGAGGAGGTGAGGGAAGGAGATAAGATCATACAGGATCCGCGTGGGGGAGGGGAGTCGGATGCGATAGGCAAGGCGGAGAGCATGGCGTTCAAGGATTTGGAGGGATTTATAAAAGGAAGGGGGGGCGGAGATCCAGGCGGGATGGGCGTAACAGAGGATAGGGCGGATGAGGGACTTATAGGTGTGTAGGATGGTGGAGGGGTCCAGACCCCACGTACGGCCGGAAAGGAGCTTGAGGAGACGGAGTCGGGAACGTGCCTTGGCTTGGATGGTCTGGAGATGGGGAGTCCAGGAGAGGCGACGGTCGAGGGTGACGCCAAGGTACTTAAGGGTGGGGGTGAGAGCGATAGGACGGCCATAAACGGTGAGATAGAAATCAAGGAGGCGGAAGGAAGGGGTGGTTTTGCCTACAATGATCGCCTGGGTTTTGGAGGGATTGACCTTAAGCAACCACTGGTTGCACCAAGCAGTGAAGCGGTCAAGATGGGATTGGAGAAGGCGTTGGGAGCGTTGTAGGGTGGGGGCAAGAGCAAGGAAGGCAGTGTCATCGGCAAACTGGAGAAGGTGGACGGGGGGTGACGGCGGCGGCATGTCCGCCGTGTACAAAAGGTACAGAAGGGGGGAGAGGACGGAGCCTTGGGGCACACCGGCGGAGGGAAAAAAAGTGTAGGAATCGGTGTTATGGATGGTGACATAGGAAGGACGGCGGGAGAGAAAGGAACCGATCAGACGGACGTAGTTAATGGGAAGGGCAAAGGTTTGGAGCTTGAAGAGGAGACCGGAATGCCAGACACGGTCATAAGCGCGTTCGAGGTCAAGGGAGAGGAAGATGGCGGAGCGACGGGAATTAAGCTGTTCGGAGAGGAGATGAGTGAGGTGAAGGAGAAGATCGTCGGAAGAGAAGGATGGCCGAAAGCCACACTGGGTGACGGGAAGGAGGCGGTGCTGGCGGAGATGCTGGTGGATGCGGCGGGTGAGGATAGATTCCAGGACCTTGCTGAAGACCGAGGTAAGGCTGATAGGACGGTAAGAGGAGACGGCGGACGGCGGTTTGCTAGGTTTAAGGAACATGAGGATGCGGGAGGTTTTCCACAGGTCAGGGTAGTAACCGGTGGACAGGACTACATTGTAGAGCCTGGCCAGGGTGGAGAGGAAAGAGACAGGAGCTTCACGAAGGTGACGGTAGGTGGCACGATCGTGACCAGGAGCGGTGTTGCGTTTTGTGCGGAGTGTATCAATGAGATCCTGTGTAGTGATAGGGGAATTGAGTTCCGTGTGTGTAATGTTGTCCAAGTACTGGAAACCAGGAGCGAGGGGAGGGACAGAGGTGTCAGTTCGATCGCGGATATCCGGGAAGAGGGAGTAATCGAACTGAGGATCATCGGGGATGGAGAAAACATCGGAGAGGTAGGAGGCAAAGTGATTGGCCTTACTAAGGGCGTCAGGGAAGGGGTGATCATCGTGGAGAAGAGGATAGTAGGGGGAGGGTTTAGTTCCGGTAAGGCGACGGAAGGCCGACCAGAACTTGGACGAGTTGATTGGTAGGGTTTCATTCAAACGGGTGCATGTCTGTCGCCAGTCCCGGCGTTTCTTAGCCGCGAGCAAATTACGAACGTGTCGCTGGAGTTGCCGGTGGCGTCGTAGTGTGTCCGGGTCACGCGTGCGGAGGAAGGCACGGTAGAGACGACGGGATTCACGGAGGAGGAGAACGGCCTGCGGGGGTAAGGTAGGACGGTGGGGGTGGATGGCGACAGTAGGAACGTGGGCCTCCACGGCCTCAGACAAGGTCTGCTGGAGAAAGGAGGCGGCATGGGTGACATCGTCAGGGTGGTGGTAGGTGAGAGGGTGGCTATCGACCTGGGTGGAGAGGGTATCCCGGTAGGCATTCCAGTCGGCTCGGGAATAATCGTGGACATACTTAGGGGGAGGATCAGTACGAGGGTCGGGGCGAGGGCGACGACCGTCCGATACGGTGAGGAGGACAGGGAGATGGTCGCTACCAATAGGTTCCAGGACATCCACCGTTATGCGGCCAAGGAGGTTGGGGGAGGAGAGGATAACATCAGGAGTGGAGTTGGATTCGGGACGGGTGTGCTGGGGGATGGGAATGAGGTCGCCTTGAAGGGAGGAGAGGAACCGATGCCACCGCCGTAACTGGGCGGCGGAACGACTATGGATGTTGAGGTCGGCGGCGATCACGTAGGAGGAGAAGGTACGGTCAATGTGGGAGAGAAAGTCGAAGGGAAGAGGGGCGTTAGGGCGGACATAGATGGTGGCGCAGGTAATGGTAAGGCCAGGGAAGAAGAGACTAAGGATCAGGTGTTCGGTGGGGTCGGGAAGGAGAGGTTGGAGCCGAACGGGGATCTGGCGGTGGTGGCCAATGGCAACTCCGCCACGCGCAACTGGGAGGGGATTATCGGAGCGGTGGAGGAGATAGGGGGAGGTGTGGATGGAGTGGTGGGGTTGGAGGAAGGTTTCATTGAGGAGGAAGGCATCCACACGGTGGGTAGCAAGGGTGTGCAGGAAAAGGTTCTTGTTGGCGGGAAGGGAGCGGATATTGTTGAAAAGGATACGATGCTGTCGTGCCATGATAAGGATTTAGACGAGGGTGTCAAGGCGGGAGAAGGTGAAATGGGCCTGGTTATTGGAATAGGTGGCGTACATTTTAAGGTGGAATATGGAACGGGCGGCGAGGGAGATCTGTTGGAGGGTGTGGGGGCGCTGAAAGGGATGGACGTTTTGGAGGACAATGGTGAGGAACCTGATGATGTCCTCAGCAGTGGGAGGGGGACGAAGGGAATTGCCAGGAGGGGTGGGGGCGTCCAGGGGACGGACAGGGACGGTGAGTTCAGGGGTGGTGGGAGGGGGCCGGGCTTTACACTTTTGGGAGTAGGTAGGGTGGGGGAGGCTACAGGTATTACAGGAGGGAGGGGATTGGAGGTTGGGGCACTGCCGGAGGAAGTGCGCTTGGCGACAATGCGGGCATGTGGGGGCCTCGCGGCACTCGGCTGTTGTGTGTGCATTATAGCGCAGACATCTCTGGCAGCGCAGGGATTGAGGGGGGGAACGGGAGGGGTCGACTTTGTACCGCTGATTGAAGAGGAGGGCACCCTCCTTCAGGAGACGGTCAATGGAGGGGGCGTCCTCAGAGAACACCCGCATAAGGCGGGTGGGGCCGGTCGCGTTAAAAATGCGGCGGACTGCCCGCACCTCCAGGGTGGGATGGGCCTTCAGCTCCGCCAACACCTCCTCCTCCGTGATCGACGGACTAAGCCGAGTGATCACGGCGGTGAGGGTCGGCGGGCGACGCGGGGGTTGGGGTTGGCGGGTAAGAGATGGGGAGGGAGCAGGGGTGAGGGAGGCGTTAGGGCCAAAACGGGTGATGGGGAGGCGGGAGAGGATGTCAGTATGGAGGGTTGGGCTGGGGGAGGAGATGAGAACGGAATCCCGTCTGGGAGTAAGGAGAGAGATGGGGGCGCCAGGGAAATGTTGGCGGAGGAGGAGGGAGAGATTCCGGGCCTCGAGGAATGAAGGATCGGGACGGGACAGGAGATATTTGTAGAGACCGGGTGGGGAGGAGGAGGAGGAGGAGGAGGAGGAGGAGGGAGCAGGGCCTGGTGGGGAGACGTCCATGGCATTTTGGGGTGGGGATGGGGGGCGGGGTGGAGCCTTTTTATGAGCAGAGGGAGTGGGGGCGGCACTAGGGCGTTTGACTGCGGCAGACGGGCGGGTGGTGACAAGAGGGACGGGAACAATGGGGAGGTGGTGGGAAGGGGCAGGTCCCGGCACGGATGCAGCAGGCGGCGCCGGAGATAATGACTGTGATGGTGCAGGCGAAGGTGGCAGTGACGGCGACGGTGAAGTCGAGGAAGATGGCGGTGGTGGTGGTGGTGGCGGCGGTGACGGCGATGGCGACGGGGAGAGCTGGGCGTGGGCAGTGGCCCGACGGGCCACCACCCGAGCCGGAGCGGCAGTGACAGGCTGGGGGAGGGGGGGGAAGGGATCAGAACGAGAGGAAGAGGCGGGAGAGGGGGCGACAAAAAGCGAGGGCGAAGGGATAGAGAGGAGGGGAGGGACGGAAGGAGGGGGGTGGGACTGGGCACACCAAGTGATAGTGGTGGAGGCGGCGGAAGGGGACGTATACACGATGGCGGTGGTGGTGGTTGTGACGGTGGTGGTGGGGGCAGACATGACGACAAGGAGAAGAAAGAAAAAACACAGCACTAAAAGGACAGGACACACACTGGGGGACGACGGACGGCGACGGCGACGGCGAACGGCGACGGCGAGAGGCAGGAACGCTGCTGCCGCGGACGGGACCGGGGCGGCTGCGGCTGCGGCTGCTGCTGCTGCTGCTGCCGCTGCTGCTGCCTGGACTGCTGCTGGCGGGACTGCTGCTGGCGGGACTGCTGCTGGCACCGGAGGGCTGCTGGCTGGCTGGCTGGCTGGCTGGCTGGCTGGCGGCGGGACCACTGCTGCAGGCCGGGACCGGGAACTGCTGCTGCTGCTGCTGCTGCTGCTGCTGGGCTGGGCTGGGCTGGGCTGGCTGGCTGGCTGGCACCTGTAAACCCTAACACTTCGATTAGCGCGAAAGATTGCACCATCGAAGGGCGGTAACCTTTCGGTGTACCGCCGGAGATGAAGTATGAAACTTAAGCCAAGAATATATTTAAACACAAAGTAGAGAAGTCTTGCATTACAGAAATATGATAACGACGACAGGTATCTACAATTTTAAATTAGTAAGGTCTAATGTACCATCGCCGTTTTTAGAATTGTCGGAATAGATCCAATTGTCAATAATGAAAGATAGGCCTAGAATTGGGGTTTGTCACGTAAATACAAAATAAATCATCGATCTTGAAGAGCTCACAACCGACTGAGTGTAAATCGGCGAGCGTAGTTACTCCGAAACCAGGGCAGGTGGCGCTCGTGCCGAGAAACATGTGCCAATTGTCGTACAAAGACAACGTGTAAAAATTCAGTATTAATAACGTATATAAGGTAAAGTGACAATAAAAAAGAAGGAAATTAACACTCCCGTTATAACATTATGGGAGTATTGGTACAAATAATGTAGTTATACATCAAAAAAGCAGGTGGTGCTTACGCCGAGGAACTGACGCCCAGTGGCATATACAGTCAAAATAAACAAAATTACATTACTATATTAGTGAAGCCCACAAACGGTATATGTGCCAGAACTTTAAAATTGACAGTAATGGCTCTTGTCAAGAAATAATTACGGACACTGGTACACGATCCTGTTAATACACATTCACAGGGAAAACCAAATTTTTTTTTTTAGAGCGAGGCAAAATCACATAAGGGCTGATGTAGTAGCAACGTACATCGTGAGAAAACCACCATTACAGAAGGGGTAGTGAGCTTGAGGCATAGAAGGTGCATCATAGCTTCCTGAGGAAATAAACCACTAAGGTTACCAGCATTAATGTTATACTATAACAGTTCAGGTTTAAAGCCTTCGAAAAATTGTCTACAAGCAAGGTACAACTGGTCGTTCAGTATATTACCGTCCTTGAGCTCAAGATGTTTGAAAATTTGAAACTCTTCCCACAGATCTCAATTCAGTAATATTTACTATCGGGTGTAATTAAATGATAATAAGTGTAGTATGTCTAAGGTAGTTTTATCAGTATAACATATAGCGTAAAGCAGATACACATTTCATTACAGTGCATCACATCAAGAATCGGAGCAACACTTTTGATATTTGCGTCAAATTTTCATCAACAATTAGAAAGCTCGGAATCAATTAACTGCAGCTCAATCTGTCTGGTACTGGAGCTCTATTCGTTACCACGCCTGATGAAAGACATTAATTGCGAGCGGTAGCGCAAATACTTGGCCGTTTGTATAACGCACAGCTACTGTTACTGCACAAACATTTCTCTGTAGACACCATAGAGCACACAGCATCAGTACCCATTCTGTTTGTGTGATGTGCTCCCAGAGGCTCTGTTTGCTCCCACTGTTTGACTTACACAATGAAGTAAAGAGCACGGGGATTGCTGTGAGCATAGAGAATGGCCGACTGCATCAGGCACCAGTGCCGGGGAGATAACTTGTGTCACTCAATGAAACGAAGGACATTGTTCCATTAGCAGAGTTAGAAGGAGATAGTGGGATTGGTAGCAGTTTTATCACTTCTACAATAATGAAGGACATGTTGTAGTAAAATACTTTAATATCGAAACGTAAACCACACTTTCAGTCATTTATATGTTTACGATACTATGTTGATAATACTGCTTATGAAGGCTGACGTGGTCTTATTAAGGTGAAGTTATTTTGAAAAATCGCTGCAAACCTAAATTAGGGTGACCGGATTAGAGTCTCCATGCTTCTAAATACTGGGCTAATAACACAACCTCATTCACTTCCTCTCTAGTCTACCATACTCTATTTTTAAACACTTTCCCAAAGAACTTATTTCATAATGTAGTTATCGCTACACCTTTCATCAGTTTCGCAACACCAGTCACTGCAAGTACGACATGCTGTTCACTCATGATTTCTTAACGAAAAACAGGCAGTGTGACATTCTTTACTGAGTCCTCAACAATAATAACTGCAGAAAAAAACGTACAATGGCATCAGAACAATGATGATACTATTTTGTTACCATTTTTTGGTGCCGCAGCTTTGGATCTGCTTGCATGAAAACTGAATCAGCATCCTTCAATAATTAGTGAAATGTTGTGTTCAAAAAGAGACTTCAAATCATCGTCATCATCGTGATCGTCATTATTGTCTTTAGGGAGTATACATTTTGGGTCGTTTCACCACAGGACAGTTCATGTCCTATCTTCAACGGACGTCCGTCGTTTATTTTTTCGTATATTTCAACTTCAGTTATCCTGTCTTAGACATGCGTTGTACATGGTTTCTCCGTTCTGTATTTTGTCAGTCATAGTTTTAAGAGATTAAACATTTAGTTCTTGTCTAATAATGTAGTTTCATCACCGTTAGACACCTGAATCAGCCATCTATTCCTTCCTATAACTCCTTGGCACTCTCTAAAAAGTAGCTCTTCATAAGGCTGACATTTTGGACTCTGAAGAGTCTCTTGAGTCCAACTTTTCTTTAATCCCAAGAAATCCCCTAGTGAAACTTTCTGTTCACAAATGGCTGACCTCTGAATCCAGTAACGTCATAGAAACCCAAACGGATCCACAAACTTCTAAATTTGCGTGTAAATCACCCTGTTAAAATGCAGTTCCGTCACTTACACTATGTGATCAAAAGTATCCGGATACAAGGCTGAAAATGACTTACAAGTTCGTGGTGCCCCCCATCGATAATGCTCGAATGGAATATCGTCTTGGCCCACCCTTAGCCTTGATGACAGCTTCCACTCTCGCAGACATACGTTCATTCAGATGCTGGAAGGTTTCTTGAGGAATGGCAGCCCATTCTTCACGGAGTGCTGCACTGAGGAGAGGTATCGATGTCAGTTGGTAAGGCATGGCAAGAAGTCGGCGTTCCAAAACTTCCCTAAGGTGTTCTATACAATTCAGGTTAGCACTCTGTGCAGGCCAGTCCATTACGGGGATAATATTGTCGTGTAACCACTCCCCCACGTGCCATGCATTACGAACAGGTGCTCGATCTTGTTGAAAGATGCAGTCGCCATCCCCAAATTGCTCTTCAACGGTGGGAAGCAAGAAGGTGTTTAAAACATCAATGTAGGCCTGTGTGCCACGCAAAACAACAACGGGTGCAAGCCCCCTCCATGAAAAATTGACCACACCGTAACACCATCGCCTCCGAATTTTACTGTTGGCACTTCACACGCTGGCACATGACGTTCACCGGGCATTCGCCATACCCACACACTGCCATCGGATCGACACATTGTGTATCGTCATTCGTCACCCCACACAACATTTTTTCATAGTTGAATCGTCCAATGTTTACGCTCCTTACACCAAGCGAGGCGTCGTTTGACATATACCGGCGTGATGTGTGGCTTATGAGCAGCCGCTCGACCATAAAATCCAAGTTTTCTCACCTGCCACCTAACTGTCATAGTACTTGCCGTGGATCCTGATGCAGTGTGGAACTCCTGTGCGATGGTCTGGATAGATGTCTGTCCATTACACATTACGATCCTTTTCTGTACGCTTTTGTTCTGTACGCGTCCCTTCACGTTCCCACTTAACTATCACATCGGAAGCAGTGGACCTATGGATGCTTAGGAGTGTGGAAATCTCGCTTACAGACATATGACACCCAGTCACCTAACCACGTTCGAAGTGTGTGTGTTCCGCGGAGCGCCCCATCTGCTCTCTCACGATGTCTAATGACTACTGAAGTCGCTGATGTAGAGTTCCTGGCAGTACGTGGCAGCACAATGCACCCAATATAGAAAACGTATGTTTTTGGGGGTGTCCGGGTACTTTCGATCACATATTCTACCAACTAATGAACGACTATTGTGCCTCAACCTGACATTTTTGTGTCCCTTAACATAGAAGAAACGGCGATCGTGTGTGACAGTGTGTCTCACTTTCAATTTCAAGATATTTGAGCTACCAGTGAGCTTTTTGTGCCTTTTTGAATCAGATCTACTCTCATGTGCAGAGAAAAGCAAAATCCCTTGAACGACTAGAGACAGAACGTTCAAATAAACAGGACGTGTCCATTGCTAGGTTCTGCAGAAATGATTACCATTTCAGTCAACTTTGTTCACCCTGTATCCTCTTGTCTGGTAGGTACAGGATGTGCTATGGGCCCTGATAACTTGTTCCATACCTATGACATCGAAGCGCATAAGGGACGAATTACTTCCTGTGTTACAGCTATCCATGCTGTATTCACCTGGTTCCAAAGTTCATCTACGGTGTTTGGCATTGTGTCACAGCGCTGCACCTGTTGTTTCACCGTATCCCACACATTTTCGATTGGCGACTAGTCTAGTGGTCTAGCTGGCGAGCAGAAACCGTTGACATCCTGTGACACAAAGAAGGTACCTGTTCGTGCAGCAACACGTGGTCGTGCATTGTCTTGCTGAAAAATGGCGTCTCGGATGTTACGCAGAAAGATTATAGCTATGGGTCGCATGATGACTTTCACGTAGGTCACACTGGTCGCAGTGCCCGGGACTCACACCTACTCTGATCAATGGTTGTACCCAACAGCACTGCATCCATAATGCATGTGAGTCTTGTGCGAATGCAGTGAGTGTGATGCCGGTCCCCCAGTCAGACGCGAACCAAAATGCGTCCAAAATTTTCAAACAAACAGAACCTGGATTAGTCTGAAAACACTATTTTCGCCAGTGACGACGTTCCTCACACCATTGCGTCGAACATGTTTCTACTCGTTTTTCAAAGGTAGGTGGAGAAGTGGACGATGCGCACGTAACCCATGCCGTAATAAACGGTGACAGACTGTTATTCTTGATAGTGTACCGTGTTTTACACTATTCCACTGTTGCCCCAGAGTCGAAGAATGAGGTCGGTCATGCTCTGCCATTCGGATGAGATATCGATCTTCTTGGAAGGGGGGGGGGGGGGAGGGAAGAGAGTGTGCTATCTGACCCATCTTGTCGTGTTCTAGGGCTTTTCGAAGAATCATTCTGGACACACCCGTTGCACTGCCGAAACCCTTCATCCAACTTGAGCAGCAATTTCCCGGATAGATGCGTCAGGTTCTCTCATGCCAATAATGCGCCCTCTTTCAAACTCACTGATTTGACGGTACGGTTCACGCATTCGTCTGCGAGGCATCCTAAACGTCTGCTCAAGTCACACTATTCCATTACCTTCGGTTTATAGCGACAACGATAGCCGCAGAAACACTTTACCGGTACGTAGTGCTGCCCAGTGATATCGATGTAGATTTTGAACACGTGGGTCGATATGGTTCAAATAAGAATCATTTCTGCGGAATATACTAATTTACATGGTCTGTGAATATGAACGTCCTATCTCAAGTTGTTCAAGGTGTTCTGTTTTTTATGGACATGTGTGTATCTAGTGGCTCGTCCTCTGTCTCCATTAACAGTTCTCAAATATTCTGCCGCACAGCAGGTGAACTCCAACCCTGTGTCCTCTCTGTTCTCTTCTACATCAGCTAAATCACCGATACGACGAAACCACCACTTCATAGCCGCCTGCGACCATATACAAAGACAACAATTTACTAGCCGTCTACTCAACACTACAGAAATTGCAAGGATGCAACAAACTCCATACTAACCAGTTTACCTCCTGGTGTTAACAATGAATTCTCGAGCTAAATTTCTGCATGCCAACCGTCAATCATGGGATTCTGCACCTCCAGATTCCATCACCATGACTTCTACCTACATTCAAAAATACGTCAGACCGTCTCACGTATTAACCATTCCATAATTAACACATAATAGGCTAGAAGTATTTTAATCTGACAAAATTGGTAATTACATCCCTCAGTATATTTTCACATCATTTACTCTACTGTCTCGATGATATCAATATCCACCGAAATGTATCAGTCCTTCCAAATCTCTGACATCCCACTACTGTGCACCGCTTACACCTTGTCTGTTTACCTCCTCCAGCTCGAATTCCTTACCATCTCACCAAATTCACCTCACTCGTATACCTCATTAAACATCTCCGTAATTCTATACGTTCAGTTACCAATCATGAAACGTCGCCTAGCGAAACCGGATATATTAAAACGACTATCCTCAGTGCCCTCTCAGTACCCCCTCCTGTCTCTGCATTAGACATAAGTATGGCCGGTACGTCTTAGACATATTAGCCATTCCTATCGTAAAATTTTATCTTGCCAACCGCTCCTCCATACTGCACACCCTCGATACCAGTACACCACATTCTTCACCAACCCACTCCTCACAGCACCACCTAATCCTCTTTCTTCTACCTAATATCTCTCACTTTAGATCCTAGAGCTCTAAATGCAGTCCAATGAATCCCTTCGTTCACAATATAAGCACTCTGTGTTCATTTTTAAAATGAAGCTTTTATTTACCTAATATGAATGGTGAGTCATTTCAAGAGCATACACGTCCATTGACCACTCATTACGTCACTTAATAATTTTTCTTCCGTCGTGCACCTTCTCTCTGTGCAGATCCTAAAGTTTTTAGTGCAGTTCACGGAAATGCTTCATTCTCAATATAATCACTTTGTTTTTATTTTTATTTTTTTTAAATCAAATGGCTCTGAGGACTATGGGACTTAACATCTGTGGTCATTAGTCCCCTGGCACTTAGAACTACTTAAACCTAACTAACGTAAGGACATCACACACATCCATGCCCGAGGCAGGATTCGAACCTGCGACGTAGCGGTCACGCGGTTCCAGACTGAAGCGCCTAGAACCGCACTGCCATACCGGCCGGCTTATTTTTAAAAAGATGAAGCTTTTATTTACTTATTATCAGTGACGAATCGTTTCCGTAGCTTGCACCTTCATTGAATCCAGATTATATGTTGCAAATGGGTAACCTGTTTCATCTGAAATATATGTGACAAATTGCAGGGTACAATCAGAAGAAATTCACATGTAGTTGTCAGCGGCCTTTTAAAAAAGTCACTGCATCCGCATCATGGATTATATTGGTTTTGTGAGGCTGACGCAGAAAAATAGTAAATATTTTAATGTCACATACAGTGTAAATAGCCGGCCAAAATGATTGGAACAACGTTACAATAATACTGTGACCTAAAGTTTATTTAAGATACTAACTTCCAGTCTTCCTGTATTTCACATTTCGGTGATGAATGGTAACTTTGATTGAAAGACACCATTATTAGTAAAACGATTATTGGAATTAGAATGTGTTTTTTAAGTTGTGACATATATACACTCGTATAAAAACAGAAGTCGAAGTACGTAACGGTTAATTTATCTAGGTCTGACAGAGAATGTTCGTGGTAGTCAGCAAACAGAACGAAAATCGGTTTCCCGAAATTTTCAGCTGTGCTGCTTTTCCTTTCCAGTTCAGTATAAATTTACTCGAGAAGGAGATTACGATCGTAGGATAATTCGTTTCGGCGCCGGACTTAATTGCAAAACGTCGTCCGAACGGCTCGTACCCACAGCGTGGGAGACTGAGGGAAATCGCCAGCCGGGAGACCCTCTAATAGTTTCTCTAGCGCCTGTGCTCAAATTACGCTGCGAGTCTACTGAAGCTAAATTATGCAGGTCACCATTAACTCGAGTGACACACGGCTGAGGTGGCAGCTGAAGACCTCAGAACTGTGTTTCTACTACCGCAAATAATTCTAGTATCTTTTCCTCGTTACTTTTTGGGACTTGTAATTTTGATACGCTCAGATAAGATATTATTGACTTGTATGTACTCATTCTACTCTTGTGGGGTCGACATTCAGTGAGAGTAACCGGATTGTGATAGGCCTATAATGTCTAAACTGTTATTATAAATACCAACAATTTACTTTGTTTGGATGTAACTGTATTCATACATATATGCCATGATACTAGCAGGGAGCGTCAGTAATCACATTACATTCAGCTCCAAAGTTTGTATGAGGCAATGATCCCTTACGTCAACTCTTAAATGGCTCTAATATTTTCGACTGGCTAGTCATTATAATTACGTCTTAATCTTGTATGCGTAAAAGAATGCCAAGAGTCAACATTTCTATGAGGTTTTTGCTTGAGGAGTGAAGTAAAAACTTCATGGAATTTTTACTCGTAGCATGCCCTGACATAGTATTCGGGCGATAAGTATTATTCATTTAGTGAATGTATGACACACATTAACAGTTTTTGAATCACAAGAACACCTACACCTACATAAAGAATACTACACTGCTATGTAAAACACTTCAACATAGCTCTCTAGCATTTTGTAGTACAAATGACAATATTTCCAAGCGAATATCAAGGTTTTTTATATAGTTTACTGCCCCAGACCTGTAAGTGTGTGTGGCTTACTAATAATGAGCAGGCAGTCGAAACCGGTATAGCTACTGAAGCTTTGAATGATTTCAAACCTTGAGGAAGCGACAAATCAGTAAGATGACATGTTCCTCGTAGATTCATTCAGGAATGTCACATGGAACAACGTTCTGCCATAATTCACCGTTAAGAAAGAAAGTCTTTATTGTTGCGTGCTGTAACAGTAACTTCCGGTGCTCACCCACGATCATGTTGCTGACATCTTGAAAGTAGGACGTTAATATTTCTTTGGGAAGTTGGACAGTGATTCTGGTGTGGTGTGCATACAAAATCTGTGATTCTGAGATGTTTTTATCGCGAGTGGTAGCGAGCGAACAATTGATGAGAGTAGTCAGATATAGCTAGCCTGCCTGGAGAAAAGCCGCGCCACAGATGAGGTAGCAGTCTGTCGTGACCATGCTACTGGCGCTGCCTTAGACTCTGGTATTGAATGTGGATTTTTCTTTATTTGTCTTTTTGCTGCACGTAGTTGTTGCTTGCTTACGCACTCAAAGAATTTTGTCATATTCGTATATGGATGCATTGAGTGTAGTATTCATGTCTTTCTTGTGACCAGATACGTGATTATTGATTACAGACATTGTAGAATAATGAAAGTTGTTGCTAATCATTTTGTCGAAGTAAAGAAAAAGTCCGAGTAAAGTATGCCAGTGTTTAAATGGTCAATTTTCAGAATATAATAAATCAAAAGTTTTTATTGGTTTCACTTATTTTTTTACACCGCTCAAGGCATGTTGACCAAGCCCTTCATGATCATTCAATTTCTATATAAAAAATAAAAGCGGCTGTAGTTCTTTCAGTAGTTGTGGCCATGCATTGCACCCTGCTTGGATCGCAGTACTTCTTTTGAATTAGTTCAGCATGTTGCTGGATGCAGAATATTCACACAGATGCAGCGGCAAGACAAGGTAAGTTGTCTGCATGCAGGTTGTAACGGAACTGAAATGATGGTGGGCTGACAGTAATTTGGAGTCCGCGCGTCGGAAACGGGCGTGCTGGTGTGAGACTGCCAGGGAGTGCACCCTGATGCCATCTATTGGCGAAACTGGGAATGAGCGCTGTCTCTCAGACAATGCACTAAGCTCTCGGAGTCAAATGTATTCTTTTTTCTTGGTAATTATAAGTTATTACTGTATGATTTAATGTTATAAAGCGCTAGTAGTAAATTATTATGACTGGTATGAACTCCAGGGTAATATATATAAATATTCTTAAATACTAAATGATTTCGGTGAAAAGGTGGTAGGGGAACGCCCCCACTCTTGGTGATACGAGCGTAGCTAGAGGTAGCTGGAGACACAGGGACTGAACAATGGAAATGGCCTGGGGAGGGTTGACGTGACCGGACGTGCGTAACTGTGCTCACGCAAAAGTGATGGTGCAACAGCGAAGAGGCGAATATCGTCGCCGTTTGTGGAGTAGAACGCGACGAATGGTTGTCGAAGCCGTCTCTATGCCACTGGGGCTGATTGTAAGAGTTCCTGCGCCCAGATTTTATGGCGGACGTGCAGTAGCTTATACGAGTGCTACAGCTCGTAGTTCCAGCCGCCATTGAGGGTATGAGGCGTGAAGAGCTGCGTTAGCCACATGCATCTCACCACCAGCACCGACACGTCTACCCAAGGCAAGACTGCTTGCAATTGTTAAGTCGAACTTTGTATACATGTAAAAGGAGAATACCAGTTTTCTTTTGTGCAAGTGCAGAAGACAGAATATAGTAATGAGCAAAATTACGACGCATGTTGTTCATTGTAAAGTGTAGTAACCTGAAACATAGTGTAGTGAAATCAGACTGAGGCCACCATCGCCTCTTTCATTTACAATTCTTTTGGTTGTAGAATACTTTAGCGTATAAGAATGTTGAAAAGAGCAATGGTCACACCAGAATGAGTCGCCTATTTATAGTTACTTAAATTTTTCTGAGTAACCTTTCAAGTAAAGTCACTTAACTAATTCTATATCAATTGTCCAAAGAGTAATATCCAAAATCATTAAATAAGTTGAAGGATAGAATTTTGTTAACCTAAGTTGCATAAGTTGTCTTGGTGGTAATTACCAAGCCAACTCACAGAAATTGAGAGAGTATTTGCTTTGTAGAATCACCTAGAATGATCAGAAATAGTAATATTCAGAATTAAGTTTAAATTCAACTCAAGCCGTTTCACTTTGGAACGAGCCAAAAAACTGATTTATTCTTTTGCTCCTTCAGAGCTGGCGACCGTAGTTATAAGTATTTTCAGGAGGATTCGACGGTAAGTCTGCTGCTCTCGTCGTGCTGATAGGATTACCCACTGCTGCTAGCAGTGGTGATTGGATACATAAGCTCACTACCAAGTTAAGTGGGTCAGGTAGGCAGTGTTACCGTGTGAACTGTAGGGCACTGTAGGCCATGGATCGAACCCGTTCAATCATCACAGCTCTTTGGGAAATAGTCCGGTTAGGAGTGTACTAATCATTAGGTAAATACTGGCGAGTAACGGTCAAAAATGTATACGCAAGTGAATTTAGCAAGGTCCATGTAGCACCTAACTAATGTGGTGCAATGGCGAGGGTAGGAGTGGAGTAAAAGTGATCTGAGCTTGTGGCAGCTGTGCTGTCTTCAAAGATTAATAACGTGAATTCACTACTACCTCTTACCATTAGGGCTGAGCTATTTACGGTTAAAATACGTAGCAGTAAGCGCAAAGGCGTGACAGCTACAAGTCCGTATTGGCTTTATACATACGGAAGTAGGAAGCGGGTCATTCCGTCAGTGGAGGGGTTAAAACAACCGAGTCAGTTGAGAACATACCCCATTTACTGATGGACAGATTCGGCGGTTCGGTCGCATGTGGCGACCGTGACAGGACTTACCAAGTTTGTAGAATAATGGCTGCAATAAAAGTGTTTTATATAAACTTGTAGTTTCAAGAAAATTTTAAATTTAAAATTCTGTTGTAGACAAATATACCACAATTGGTAAGTTCAAGACGACAACCTGCAAAGCAGCAAAAGAAAGTCCAATAGTAGGAGTTAAACAAGTAATACTTGGTTTAATAAAGATTTCTATTAGGCACGAAATACAGCAGCATAAGATGGAGTCGAATAGTAACAAGCAAGACGAAAACATTACAAGGTCAGACCCAGAATTAGGGACCATAGATAGTGTTGTAGGGTTGGAAAATCTTATAGATGAATCCACACCCACAAGACAGGAGGAACGGGAAGTGAAACCAAAGGTAGTGAAAAGTGAACCCAATGTATCTGTGGATGCAAGTCACAAGGGAGAGGATATGGAATTAACAAGTTTGTTAAATAGGATGATGGCGCAAATTCGAGATGGGAATGCTAGTTTGAAAGCAGAAATGGCTAGTCATATATCCAAATTGGAGGAAAACCTATCTGGTAAAATAAAAGACAATTTAGATATTTTGAATACGCAAAGCCAACGTATCACAGAGGTAAACAAATCAGTAAATAGCATTAGGGCTGAAATAACAAATGTTCAGAGAAAAGTCACAGAAATAGAGAAAAGATTTGATACCGAAATTCAGAGGATAGAGAAATCAGTGGAACCTTTGGTTAGTGAAAAATTAGAACCGATAATTGAAAGTAAATTAAAGGTGATAGTACCAGTTGTGGAGAAAGAGATTGTTAAAGAAACGGCAGCTGATATTGAAACACTGCGCAATACCATGTTGAGTTTTGATGCATGTGTGCAGGAACAGGAAAATACACTGCGTAATGAGATAAAATTGTTAAGTCAGCAAGTTCAGAATCAGACGTTTCTTAACTGTAGTGGTATCCCATTGGTAATGCAAAAATCGGAAATACTGAGTAGGGAGGAAAAATACGATCCTCAAAAGAAACAAGGTGGATGGCATCCAATGGATTTTATAAAAAATTGTGAACGTGTCTTACCAACAGACATGACAGATAAAGAAAAAATTAATTTAGTAATAGACGCTTTAGCAGGTCATGCTAAACGTTGGGGATTGAATTTGGATATCGACAATTTGAAGTTTACAGACTTCAAAGAAAAGTTCCTTGAGGAATTCTGGAGCACACAACAGAGAGATAGGTTGTGGAGAGAATTCGTTGTCGCCAGAATGCCAGAACATGGGCGTGGGCTCATGAAAGAATACTGTGAAGGATGGTTCAAGCGTTTGGAGTATCTTAAAGATCGTAGATCAGAATCGGAGATAGTGTTTGAGTTGTGGAAAAAGCTACCTGACGATTCAAAGCGGTATGTAGGAGGCATTCGATGAATTTTTAGAAAAAATCGAGAATGAAGATAGGTGGCGTGAAACTAGAGAGTTTCGAGGTTTCAGAAATCAGAATGGAATAGTAAAAGGTGGTAGGAATGAACCGCAAATTAACATGATGAGAGGAAGAGGTCGAGGAGGTAACTCTCAGCGAGGGAGAGGACACTATCAGGGAAACGGGATGCATTATCAAAATCAGGAAAACTAAATACCGCGCAGGTCAAGGGCCTAACGCGCGCGGAAAGAAAGAAATGGCCCAAATATAGGGAAGGTCGGGGTAGTCAGTACTATAGTAGGATAGTGCGTCGTTCGCCTGAAGAGCAGTTACATAAACGAAACTTTGCGAAGTATAATGCAGGGATACAAACAGAGGAGAGAGAGCAGGGAGGAATTATTAAGGGAAATGAAGTAGGAAAAGAATATCGGTCGGATGTGAAGGCTCACGTGAATGAAATAAGTACAATTCGAGGTCAGAGTGACGAATTGATGATGGAAGAGTCAGAGAAGGCGTTGTTTGTCGGTAGGGATGGCAACTGTGCAGAGAGGCAGGGGCAAGGTAGGAGTGATGTGACTTATGGTAAAAGGTTCATACGAATAGTCGACGAATCGCATCGAGAAGTAATTAAAGAGGAAAGGGTGGATAAGAAAAAGGGGCATAGTGCAGAGACGCATGCCGATTCAGAAATTACCTCGTATGCAGAATATGTACATCAGCTCAAAAGCCAGCCAGCACAATTAGAAAGATCTTCCACTCAAGTGATTAGTTTGGACCCGAATATGACGGTGTCAGAGAGCCATACCGATTATGATGTGTACCTAGTGACAGCAAGAGTACATGACTGTGATGAAGATTCTCTTAGAGAAATTAGAGAAAGTGTATCTAACCAAGAGAAAGAGTGTTGTGATCCCTGTAGTACTGAAGCAAATGAGTTGGGTGAGACTGGAATTCCATTAGTAGGGGAAAATAATGAAAGTAAGAGTGGCGAATGCACTATCCAACAAAGGGAAAGTAGAGAAATGGATTATAATTTGCAAGAATTATTTGAATCCGAAGAAGGTCATATATCTAAGGAGGAGGAATTATCGTCAGAATCATCAGAAAGCATCCAGGGAGAAAAAGAAGTAGAGGAAGTTTCCGATTCCGCAACCGAGAATTCAGGCATGACAGATTCGAATGAGAACGAGATGACATTAAAGAGCCTAGTCGAAGGACTATTGGAAAAAGCGGTGAAAGAATTTAGGATGAAAAGGAGAAAGAAACCTCCAGATGGAGTGGTCAGTATAAAAAAATAAAAACCGGAAAAATAATATGGCAAGACTTGGCGGTGGAAAAGGATTTATTATGGGAAGATAAAGAAAGTATGAAAGAGGACAATAGGATGCAAACAATCCTGCTCATTAATGTATGTGGGTACGATTTATATGTATTATTGGAAACGGGTGCTCAAATAAGTGCTATTTCGCACGCATTTTTTGAGATGATCAAAGAGCAACGAGGAGTAGTCATGATGCCAGTAACAGGTGTTAAAGTGATAGGGGCGACAGGGAAGTGTAGTAAACCTGTTAAACATCAAGTGATGATGGAATTTAAGATAAAAAACAAGTTATTTTCGAATGCATTTTTAGTAGTTCCAGATCTCAGTGCCGAGATCATTTTAGGCATTGACTGGTTAATAAAACAGAAAGTAATTATAGATTGTGACAAAGGGATAATAGTTTGTAAAGTTGATAGTGCGGTATTAGAAATACCATTTGAATCATCTAGAGTAATGGAAGAGAACCAGCTGAGATGGGTAGAATTTAGAGATGATCATGATTCAGGAATAGGTCAAAAATTCGATTGGTTTCTGGTGAGGCAGATAGTTGAAGATGGAAATAAGGAGACACTCCTTCGAAATGTAGTGGATAAAACGGAAGGATTATCTGATGCCCAAAGGGAGGATCTATGGCAAATTCTGAAAGAAAATCAGGAGGTATTTTCGGACAGACCGGGACGAGTGATAAGTTATGAATACTGCATGGAGGTAGAGGAGCATGAACCTTTCTTTAAACCACCACCTAAGGTACCCTTGTCTAAGAAAGAAGCAGTTCAAAAAGAAATAGATAAAATGGTTTCATGTGGGGTCATTGAACGGAGTTCTAGCCCATATAATAACCCATTGGTGATAGTAGGTAAGAAGGATGGAAGTGTATGAATAGTGATAGATGCTCGTACTCTGAATAAAGTAGTGAAGAGGGAGTTGGATCGTCCAGAGAACATAGATAATTTATTGCAGAAGTTTAGTGGTGTAAAGTACATGACTAGTTTAGACCTAACTGCAGGATACTGGCAAATCCCATAAGTGAGGAGTCTAGGAAGTACACGGCATTTTTATTCAATGGCAAATGCTACCATTTCACAGTGGTACCATTTGGCCTAAATACTTCCGTTTCAGTGTTCATTCGGCCTTTAGACAAAATTTTAGGAAGTGAACTTAGTTCGCTAATCACGGTTTATGTAGATGATCTGTTAATTGCTACAAGGACATGGGAAGAGCACATGGAGTTATGCGACAGGGTGTTCAAAGCTTTAATTAAAGGAGGAATGACCCTGAACCTGAAAAAATGCGAGTTTGTGAAGAAAGAAATAAAGTTTGTAGGTCACATAGTAACACAAGAGGGAATTGAAAAGGATCCCGATAAAGTCAAAGCAATAAGAAATTGTCCGGCTCCCAAGAATAAAAAGCAACTAAAGTCATTTATCGGACTTTGTTCCTTTTATCGTAAGTATGTGGATGATCAGGTGTTCAATAGCCCACATCTGAACAACCTACTTAAGAAGAACAGTGTGTATATATGGACTGCGGAATGTGAAACAGCATTCAACTGGCTAAAAGACAATTTGGCTAAAAACATAAAGTTGTGGCACCCTGACCTGTGTGAACCATTCCACATGGCAACAGATAGTTCAGATTATGGATTGGGAGTATCCATATTTCAGGAGGTAATGATAGATGGGGAAAAAACTCATAGACAAATAGCATTTGCGAGTAGAACCATGTCTAAGTATGAAAGAAACTATACGGTTTCAGAGAAGGAGGCTTTAGCTATAGTATGGGGTTTTAGGAAATTTCAACTTTTCTTATGGGGACATAGGATTGTGGTCTATACAGACCACAAAGCTTTAATATTTTTGAAGGACTGCAGATTGTTACATAACAGGTTGACCAGATGGGCGCTGTTTTTACAACAATTTGATATAGAGATCAAGTATGTTAAAGGGAAAGAACATGCAGTACCGGATGCTTTGTCGAGATTACCGGAAGGATGTGAGACACTAGAAAGTGTAAAGAATAGGGAAGATGTTTTTGAGGTGAATTACTTCAAAAAAGCGGAAGGAAGAGAAAAAATTAGGGAAATATGTCGGAATATGCGAAGATATCAAAGTGATGATGATGCACTCAAGTCGGTAAAGGTCAAGTTTGACAATCCGGACGCAACTAACATAAGGGCTTCATATAAAATACATAAAGGTGTACTGTATCTTCAAAGATTAAATAATCCAGGGAAGTGGAGAGTATGTTGGCCGGAACAACACACTGAAGTGCTGATAGATTATGTTCACTTGGCATTTGGCCATTGTGGTGCACGGAAGTGTACCGATAAGTTAGATGAATGCATTACCTTTAACAACATGGCACGAAGGGTAGCACAGAGGATAAGATCTTGTGATCTGTGCCAAAAGGCGAAAGTAACAAATGCAACTAATCAAGGGCCCATGCAATCAATAAAACCTGATGAAGTATTAGAAATAGTAGCAGTAGATATCTTTGGACCATTACCGAAAACCATGGGGGGTTTTGTGTACATATTTGTAGCAGTTGAACTTTTCTCAAAGTATATAAAGCTATATCCCTTGAGAAAAGCTACTGCCAGAGCTGTGTATGATAAAATGGTGTGTGATTATTTTGTGAAAGTAGGGAAGCCAAAGAGAATACTATCAGATAATGGTGTTCAGTTTTGCTCAAAAATGTGGAAGGATGGGATAACTGAGAAACAGGTAGAAGTGGTACATATCTCAGCTTATCACCCATCAAGCAATCCGGCAGAAAGATATATGCGTGAGATAGGTCGGTTATTTAGGACGTACTGCCATAGCAACCACAAGAAGTGGGGCATGTATGTGAGTGAATTCGAAGATATCATGAATTCATTTACAAACGAGAGCACTGGATTTACTCCAGAAGAAATCCTGAAAAAGACGAGAAGTAAAAGTCTAGTAGAAGACCTACTAGAATTTCCAGATAGAGTTGAATTAGATTATGATAGTAAAAAGAACTTAGTAAAAGACAAGATGAGAAAACAAGCAGATGCGAGAATTCGTCGTCATGACGAAAAAGTAAGGAATCCTAAATTCAAAATAGGTGATCTCGTTCTTGTAAAAACACATGAAAAGTCAAGTGAAATTAATAACGAGATCAGCAAATTTAAATATATATATAATGGACCATTTAAAATAGTGTTCATACCCAATGTGAATGCTTATTATTTAGAGTACCCATTAACAGGCAAACGCCTGGGAGTAAGAAACATAGTGGATCTCAAAAGGTATGAACCACGAATTCTACCAGATTGAAAATAAATATATAAATAAATATTAAAGTAAACCAATATGTAAATAGTTTTGTTTCTTTTGTTCTATGTGAAAGGTAAATGTTCACTAAAATATGTTGCAGTATTCTAATGAAACTTCTAGTTTAAGTAGAGACTAAACAGACTGGGAAAGACTGAGCTTCTAAGAAAGCCTTAATAGATGTGTAAATAAGTGTTGTGGAAGAGGTAGAAAAGTGAGGAGGTAAAGTGAAAAGGACGGGCTATAAAATAATAGGCGCATGACGTGTGTTTTACTTGCCTGAGATAAAAGAAGTGTATTTAAAATTTTGGTAAAAAAGATGTTTAAAGTGTACTGTGTTTAGAAGTAAGAAAATTGGAAAGAATATATGTAAATCATTTATGTAATGTTTAGCAGGAAAGATAGAATGAATTGGTGTTTAATTTTAAATAAGTAATATAAGTACCGAGGTGTATCAGTAAGAAAGGGTAAACCCTTGGTAAAAAGCTTAACGAAAATTTCAGATTCATTATAGGAGAGACTTCTTATTGGATTATCACTGTTAGATACTTCAATAAGAAGTGGAGCATGTGTAACGGAACTGAAATGATGGTGGGCTGACAGTAATTTGGAGCCCGCGCGTCGGAAACAGGCGCGCTGGTGTGAGACTGCCAGGGAGTGCACCCTGATGCCATCTATTGGCGAAACTGGGAATTAGCGCTGCCTCTCAGACAATGCACTAAGCTCTCGGAGTCAAATGTATTCTTTTTCTTGGTAATTATAAGTTATTACTGTATGATTTAATGTTATAAAGCGCTAGTAGTAAATTATTATGACTGGTATGAACTCCAGGGTAATATATATAAATATTCTTAAATACTAAATGATTTCGGTGAAAAGGTGGTAGGGGAACGCCCCCACTCTTGGTGATACGAGCGTAGCTAGAGGTAGCTGGAGACACAGGGACTGAACAATGGAAATGGCCTGGGGAGGGTTGACGTGACCGGACGTGTGTAACTGTGCTCACGCAAAAGTGATGGTGCAACAGCGAAGAGGCGAATATCGCCGCCGTTTGTGGAGTAGAACGCGACGAATGGTTGTCGAAGCCGTCTCTATGCCACTGGGGCTGATTGTAAGAGTTCCTGCGCCCAGATTTTATGGCAGACGTGCAGTAGCTTATTCGAGTGCTACAGCTCGTAGTTCCAGCCGCCATTGAGGGTATGAGGCGTGAAGAGCTGCGTTAGCCACATGCATCTCACCACCAGCACCGACACGTCTACCCAAGGCAAGACTGCTTGCAATTGTTAAGTCGAACTTTGTATACATGTAAAAGGAGAATACCAGTTTTCTTTTGTGCAAGTGCAGAAGACAGAATATAGTAATGAGTAAAATTACGACGCATGTTGTTCATTGTAAAGTGTAGTAACCTGAAACATAGTGTAGTGAAATCAGACTGAGGCCACCATCGCCTCTTTCATTTACAATTCTTTTGGTTGTAGAATACTTTAGCGTATAAGAATGTTGAAAAGAGCAATGGTCACACCAGAATGAGTCGCCTATTTATAGTTACTTAAATTTTTCTGAGTAACCTTTCAAGTAAAGTCACTTAACTAATTCTATATCAATTGTCCAAAGAGTAATATCCAAAATCATTAAATAAGTTGAAGGATAGAATTTTGTTAACCTAAGTTGCATAAGTTGTCTTGGTGGTAATTACCAAGCTAACTCACAGAAATTGAGAGAGTATTTGCTTTGTAGAATCGCCTAGAATGATCAGAAATAGTAATATTCAGAATTAAGTTTAAATTCAACTCAAGCCGTTTCACTTTGAAACGAACCAAAAAACTGATTTATTCTTTTGCTCCTTCAGAGCTGGCGACCGTAGTTATAAGTATTTTCAGGAGGATTCGACGGTAAGTCTGCTGCTCTCGTCGTGCTGATAGGATTACCCACTGCTGCTAGCAGTGGTGATTGGATACATAAGCTCACTACCAAGTTAAGTGGGTCAGGTAGGCAGTGTTACCGTGTGAACTGTAGGGCACTGTAGGCCGTGGATCGAACCCGTTCAATCATCACAGCTCTTTGGGAAACAGTCCGGTTAGAAGTGTACTAATCATTAGGTAAATACTGGCGAGTAACGGTCAAAAATGTATACGCAAGTGAATTTAGCATGGTCCATGTAGCACCTAATTAATGTGGTGCAATGGCGAGGGTAGGAGTGGAGTAAAAGTAATCTGAGCTTGTGGCAGCTGTGCTGTCTTCAAAGATTAATAACGTGAATTCACTACTACCTCTTACCATTAGGGCTGAGCTATTTACGGTTAAAATACGTAGCAGTAAGCGCAAAGACGTGACAGCTACAAGTCCGTATTGGCTTTATACATACGGAAGTAGGAAGCGGGTCATTCCGTCAGTGGAGGGGTTAAAACAACCGAGTCAGTTGAGAACATACCCCATTTACTGATGGACAGATTCGGCGGTTCGGTCACAAGGTGCATTATTGTATTAATGCTTAGGAGATGTCAGAGACGCATTTTCGTACTTCTCTCACCAGAATAATAATAATTACAAATATTAAAAGAAACAATTTTCAGCTGTCGACCTGTCTGCCAGGATTTCTTTTCGATGAATGATTTCGCAGTTAGTGATGCTTCGTCTTGCTACTGCATTTGCAATAGTTGTTGGTCAGTAGTTGCTACATAGCGTTTTTGTTGCTTGCGCGCTGCTTCGCATTAATTCAAAATTCTTTACTTCGACAATTTTCTGGTTCAGGATTTGTTAATTTATTTTGTAACAGCGAAGTGTTAAGATATTTGTTTTGCATTTTTGTGTCATTTTGTTTATTGCTGCAACGACAATGAAAACCAAAGCACAGGCGGAGTGGACAAGATTGCAGAACAAGCTCCAAACAAAGTTTAAGAATATTTGAGATATACTGTAGAAAATTCTTCTCAGGATGATGTTCAGGGAATTTTCGACAATACTGTGAATAATCAGACTGTAGGATATTATTAGCCAATAATGCGTGATGAACTGAAGGGAACTACACACAATTCAGGAGATGAATATACCGTGACACAATCCTATTTTGTTAGGAGAGATTCAGGTATGGCCTCTGTTTCTATTCAGGAAAATAATTTTATCTTTCTCTCAGTCAGTAACAATGTTACTCAAGTAATACTAGCTCAGTTTAGTGAGATTAAAAAATCCAACGACGAACTTCCTGGAGAGATCAAAGAATCTACAGATGAGACTAAGGAAAATTTACATTGTAAATTCGAGGAACTCTCAGAACGGTTGAAAATTCAGGTACGTGAGGAACTCAAGTCTGATAGTAACAATTTTGAGTCAACACTCGACCACTTACAGTCTATTGACATTGCTGAGTTGAGACGTCACAACAAGAACTGCAAATAGAGGACTTTGCACAAAAGTTTGAGTCATTACTGTTACAGATTAACACTGAAGTTCCAAAGACTCAAAATCAGTTGATGACTGTTGCAAAACGAGTTGAAGGAATATTCGAAAGAGCGACGCATACGAACAATGATTCAGATTGAAGGTCAGAGGATACTCAGCCGGTTCCGTTCGCTGATACCGTAGAATTTCAGTCCCTGCAACGTTTTAAAGAAGAGAAGATGAAGATTAATCAGCCAAATAATCGTGACGTCAGAAACATACAGGAACATCTTGCCAATATCCGCGAAAAGATCGGTTGTGATAACAATATCACTTCTTTCAGGTACAAGATACGTTAGCAGGACACAATGATTGGAATGTGAGTTACGGTAAGAGGGAAAACCAATCCATTCAGAGGAAACAATTGTTTTGGTTTCAAGCATTTTCTCACAGTAAGAAAATATAAATTTTTCGCAATTTTTCGCAGAGGAAACAATTGATTTGATTTCAAGCATTTTCTCACAGGAAGAAAATTTAAATTTTTCGCAATTCACTCAAGATAGAAGTTACAACAATTTGACTATTCTTCGACACCAATTGGCCATAACTTGAATTCGTTTGCAGTTGTCTCTAAGGAGAACGTGCGACAAGAATGAGGTCGATAGCACATGATTGTCACACGTGCGGTGATTTTTGTCACCCATTCTTGTCCGCTTACTGTCCGTTTACTTGTCTGAAACAACTCAATATCGCTTGAAACATAACATTATTATGACGCAAAGCTATGAAAAATCGAATTTCTCAACCCCTGTGCAGCATTTTGAAAACATGATGAGCATGAACAAATAATTAACTAATCGGTACAGTCCGTCAGAAGTAATCCCCATTTTCTCGACTAAATTACACATCAGATTACGCCACATAATTTGTCAGGACGTTGTAAAGATAATTTGTGTCCTTTTCAAGCTCTGAAACAATAAAAATCAGTATTGGGAAAATTACTGTCAGCGGCGTAACCGAAAATGTTGATGGAATTCGGGTGAACGACATGATTAGAGACGCAGTGAAAACAGGCACGATATGAGACGTCAGCCCTGCAATACAGACGCTCGAGAAAAGATACCTGCGACCGTCAGAATTGTCAGCATAGGAATAGACAACGCATACTGTGTGAATATAGAAGGTATGTCAAGGAAGACAATTTTGGACGCCATGGCAATGACACAGAATATTGAAATTAGTATGACCGCACAAATTTTGATACCTAATGTGGCGTCAGATTGTAAAAATCAGGGCGTCGAGCCCATGGGACAATAATACTAACAACAATTATGGAAGACGAATCAATTATGCTGGCAGATCAAACCAAAATTGGCGTGATCGTAGAAATTGAAATTCTAAGCCTGGTGCAACTGTAGAAATAAGACCGCTCAGCCCACGCAAGAACTCCAGGCAAAACGAACCGTCACAACGACGACTAACAGGCACGCCTGTGCACACTATTTGCAGTTGCAGGCAGTCTACATTCGAACCATATTAACTTCGTACGTTGGACACATTAGAGACACACTGTTACAAGAAAATGACGACTGTGAAAATACTTGCATGGTCTATCGTAAAAATTGCCGTAGGAAAGGTTTCGCTTTCTGATACACTTGATTCTGGTAGCCCGGTTAATGTGATTAGTGAGACAGTGTTTAGTAAACGTGCTCAGTCATCTGTTTATCCAACTTTGCTACTATTAAGAACTAAATTGAAAGGAGTGACTAAAGGAGAGAGTGTAGATATAAGTATTCAGACTTCGTTAGTTTTCATGTGTCAGGGACACAAGTTTTTCGCGAATTTTCTGATAGTACTTCGTTTGTCAACAGAAGAAATTTTGGCTGTAAAATTTCTACATGAATATAAATCGATGTTAAAACTTTTGCAACAATGAAGTAATGTTACAAGTAAATCAATAACGCTTAAATCTCAAGGATGGTTGACAAACGAGGATGAGGATGTAAACTGTTTGCCTTCTCTCTTTCTGCTCGTGGCACAACCCTTACCAAATTTGTCTGACTGTTGCATGAATGACATAACAACATTTCATTGTGAAGATGAACAATCTGTAAGCACAGAACAGTTAATTAAAAACGAACTTCTCAGAGATGACGCAGACACACGTGAATTATTCGAAATTTGAAAGTCACTTTCTGAAGTTTTTTTTCACAAGAGAGGAACTATAGGAAATTTTATTTTTGAATTCAAAGTTAAGGAATATAAGTAAGTTTTTGTATCATCTTAATTTATTTCGTTGATATATAGAAAAAAAGTTAGATAGGAGAGACAATCCGTGCTAGATCACGGAATAACTGAGCATGCTAAGAGTTCATATAACAGCCTGTAACACACTGTAAATAAATAAATAAATAAATAAAGAGGATTCTTCTGTTAGACTCGCTATCGATTCCAAATATATCAACACTATAATAGAAACAGATCGACCACAAACACTAGAAGCATTGTTACAGAAATTTCATGGTGTGAAGGTAATGTCTTCTCTAGATATACGATCTAACTTTCGGCGAATCGAATTAATATCCTGAATGTAGGAAATGTACAGTCTTTTCCTGTTTTGGAAACTGAAACCAATTTCAAAATTTCCATTTGGTTTCAGTGTTTCATCAGCTACATTTTCTCGTGACTATATCATCTCGCCAAAGCATTTGAAAGACAGGATCACCACCTTTGTTGACGACATCCTAATCGCTGAAAATGGACAGAACAGAACCAGGTACTGAGCTATCTATTACAGACTTTTCTTGAAAATGGCATTTCAGTGAGTTTATAAAAATCAAAATTTGGTAAAATGTAAATTAAATTTCTTGGCCACATTGTCTAGATGAAAGATATCTCACCCGATCCAGAAAAACTGAAGGCAATGGAAGAAATGCCTGTACCTACAAACTATCAACAACTTAGAGGCTTCTTAGGCCCTTTGAATTTTTATCGACGTTTCATCAGCTTAGAGAACCTGTCCACACCTAGGCTCCCAGGTAAGAATACAGTTTGATACTGGGATGAATTCACCCAGACCGAATATGATGATCTGAAAACTGTACTGCTTAATGCACTCATTCTATCAGACCCAGATTTATCTCTTGAGTTTTGCCTTTCGACGGATAGCTCAAAATCTGATCTTGGTGTACATTTGTTTCAAGAAGTTGTAGAAAATGGAATTCTTACACAGAAAAGCATAGCTTTTGCCAGCGAAGCCTTAACCAAAGCCGAAAGTAACTATTCTGTCACTGAGATCGAAGCATTAGCCGTAGTTTGGGCATCTGATAAATTTCGTTACTTTCTACAAGGTAAATACACTAAAGTATATACCCAGCATCAGGAACTTCATGCTCTTACGACAGCTAAACTACATCCTCATCATGGGCTTTGCTCTTTCAGGAATCAGTTTCACTCCGCGTTCAGAAAACATTATTGCTGATGCACTTTCACGTGTACCTGTTGGTTTAGTCCAGTGTAATGAGGAATATAGCAAAGAAAATAACTTTAGTTTGTTGTGGATGCGAAAAGTAGCATCTGAAAACTTGTTTCATCTTCATTACGTGGTATCGCTAATGAACAGCAGAAAGGTCCAATCTAGAATGACACAACGGAGAAATGGCAAAACAAATCCGAAACTGCGATGAGACAGTTTTGCCAACTACGTAACAACATTTTCTTCAGAAGCAGATGACCTGATATTCCTATTTGGGTTTTGTGCATCCCAGACGAATTCGCCGTCAAACTCACTTGGTATGCACATCTTAGTTACGCACACTTTGGTGCTAAGACACGTTTTCAGAAATTACGGGATACATGTTATTTCAATAATATGAAAAAGCGGATTCGGACTCTCTTGATAAAATACAAACTGTACGAAAAGGCAAAACAACCTACCGTACCTCACAGAACACCACTGTTTCCCATTATTCCTGTGAAACTAACAGAATTATCTGCTTTTGACATTTCCAGTCCAGTTACGAGATTGGAACATGGCAATTCACTTGTTTTGTAAATCTTGAGCTTACCTCTAAATCTTTGTCATTTACACCTTTACGGAAATCAACTTCAGGGATTGTGTATGATTTAGTAACAAAGCATTTTTTTTCAGTAGTTTATGGAAGGAGTCGAGGTAAGGCATGTACACTCTTTAAACGAAGCAACCCACAGCTTTACTAGTTACATGGAGAGTCTGTTTGTACACACTTTATTCGAAGTTAGAATCAGAGTGATAATTTCAAGAGTTATTTTGTCATGAAAGAATTTCTGAGAGGAATGTACTGTTGAAGTTTTGTTGCTACTGACGAGATGTATTATGACGATAAGCCCGTGAACGATGGACCTTGCTGTTGCTTGGGACGATTGCGTGCTTCAGCGATGAGATAGCTGTACCATAGGTGCAACCACAACGGAGGAGTATCTATTGAGAGGCCAGGCAAACCTAGGTTCCTCAAGAGGGGCAGCAGCCTTTTCAGTAGTTGCAGGGGCAACAGTCTGAGTGATTGAACTTGACTTATGACCTCAAACAAAACAGCATTACTGTGCTGGTATTGAGAATGGGTGAAAGCAAGGGGAAACAACAGCTGGAATTTTTACCAAGGGCATGCAGCTTTACTGTATGGTTAAATGATTACGGCGTCCTCTTGGGTAAAATTACGGAGGTAAAATAGTCTCCCATTCGGATCTCTGGGCGGGGGCTACTCAGGAGGATATCATGTATAAAAAACAAAACTGGCGCTTTATGGATCGCAGCGTGAAATGTCACATCCCTTAATCGGGCAGGTGGGTTAAAAAATGGGAAATGGATATTTTAAAGTTAGGTATTATGGGAATTAATGAAGTACGGTGGCAGGAGGAACAGGACTTCTGGTCAGGTGAATATGGGGTGATAGATACAAAACAAAATATGGGTCATGAAGGAGCAGGCTTAATAATGAATAAAAATAGGAGCGTAGGTAAGTTACTACGAACAGCATAGTGAATGCATTGTTGCGGGCCATGACCAACTAGCTCCGCAGATGATGAAGAGGTTGAAGAAATGTAAGATAAGATAAAAGAAATTATTCAAATAGTTAAAGGAGACGAGAACTGAATAAAGGAAGAGAAGGAAAAGCAGTGGGAGTATATGGACTGGGGGTAAGGAATGAAAGAGGAAGCCACCTGGTAGAACTCTGAACAGAACATAGCTTAATCATCGCTGAACTTGGTTTAAGAGTCATCAAATAAGGATGTATATGTGTAAGAGGCCTGGAGACACGGGAAAGTTTCAGGTAGATTATATAATGGTAGGACAGGGAGTTAGTGACCATGTTATAAATTGCAAGATATTTTCAGGATCAGATGTGGACACTGACCACAATCTATTGGTTATCAATTGCCCCCTTTGCCCCCCTACTAACAGCCGTGTACCGGAAGTCTCTAGAGGAACGGAGGTTCCAAATGATTGGAAAAGAGCACAGGTAGTTCCATTTTTCAATAAGGGTCGTCGAGCAGATGCGCAAAACTATAGGCCTATATCTCTGACATCGATATGTTGTAGAATTTTATAACATGTCTTTTGCTCGCGTATCATGTCATTTCTGGAAACCCAGAATCTACTCTGTAGGAATCAACATGGATTCCGGAAACAGCGATCGTGTGAGACCCAACTCGCTTTATTTGTTCATGAGACCCAGAAAATATTGGATACAGGCTCCCAGGTAGATGCCATTTTTCTTGACTTCCGGAAGGCATTCGATACAGCTCCGCACTGTCGCCTGATAAACAAAGTAAGAGCCTACGGAATATCAGACCAGCTGTGTGTTTGGATTGAAGAGTTTTTGGCAAACAGAACACAGAATTTTGTTCTCAATGGAGAGACGTCTACAAACATTAAAGTAACCTCTGGCGTGCCACAGGCGAGTGTTAAGGGACCATTGCTTTCACAATATATATAAATGACGTAGTAGATAGTGTCAGAAGTTCCACGCACGTTTTCGCGGATGATTCTGTAGTATACAGAGAAGTTGCAGCATTAGAAAATTGCAGCGAAATGCAGGAAGATCTGCAGCGGATAGGCACTTGGTGCAGGGAGTGGTAACTGACCCTGGACATAGACAAATGTAATGTATTGCGAATACACAGAAAGAAGGACCCTATATTGTATGATTATATGATAGGGGAACAAACACTGGTAGCAGTTACTTCTGTAAAATATCTGGGAGTATATGTACGGAACGATTTGAAGTGGAATGATCATATAAAATTAATTGTTGGTAAGGCGGGTGCCAGGTTGAGATTCATTGGGAGAGTCCTTAGAAAATGTAGTCCATCAACAAAGGAGGTGGCTTACAAAACACTTGTTCGACCTATACTTGAGTATTGCTCATCAGTGTGTGATCCGTACCAGGTCGGGTTGACAGAGGAGATATAGAAGGTTCAAAGAAGAGCGGCACGTTTCGTCACATGGTTATTTGGTAAGCGTGATAGCGTTACGGAGATGTTTAGCAAACTCAAGTGGCAGACTCTGCAAGAGAGGCACTCTGCATCGCGGTGTAGCTTGCTTTACAGGTTTCTGGATGAGGTATCGAATATATTACTTCCCCCTACTTATACCTCCCGAGGAGATCACGAATGTAAAATTAGAGAGATTCGAACGCGCACGGAGGCTTTCCGGCAGTCGTTCTTCCGGCGAACCATACGCGACTGGAACAGGAATGGGAGGTAATGACAGTGGCACGTAATGTGCCCTCCGCCACACACCGTTGGGTGGCTTGAGGAGTATAAATGTAGATGTAGATGTAAATTAAAACTGAAGAAACCGCAGAAAGGTAGGAAATTAAGGAGATGGGACCTGGATAAACTGAAAGAACTAAAGGAAGTAGAGAGTTTCAGAGGGAGCACTAGGGAAAAACTGACAAGAACAGGAGGAAGGAATACAGCAGAAAAATAATGAGTAGCTCCGGGATACGAAATAGTGAAAGCAGCAGAGGATCAAGTAAGTAACGAGACGAGGGCTAGTAGAAATCCCCGGGTAACACAGGAGATATTGAATTTAATTTATGAAAGGAAAAAATATAAGAATGTAGTAAATGAAACAGGCGAAAAGGAATACAAAAGTCTCAAAAATGGGATCAGAATGAAGTAAATGGAAATGGCTAGAGGACAAATGTTAGGATGTAGAAGCATAGATCACTAAGGGTGAGATAGGCGCCGCCTACAGAAAAATTAAAGAGACCTTTGGAGAAAAGAGAACCACCTATATGAATATCCAGAGCTCAGATGGTAAACCAGTCCGAAGCAAAAAAGGGAACGCCGGAAGGAGGAAGGAGTTTATAGAGGGTCTATAAAAGGGTGATGTAGTTGAGGGAAATGTTATGGAAATGGACAAGGAAGTAGATGAAGATGTGATGGAAGATATGATACTGCAGAGCGCTGAAAGACCAAAGTAGAAACACAAAGTAGAAACAATGCCCTGGGTGTAGACAACATTCCCTTAGAACTGCTTATAGCCTTGGGAGAGCCAGCCATGACAAAACTCGTGGGCTACACGTATGAGATGGGCGAAATACCCTCATACTTCAAGAATATAATAAATCCAGTCCCAAAGAAAGCAGGTGTTGACAGGTGTGAAAATTACCGAATTATCAGTTTAATAAGTCACTGTTGCAAAATACTAATACGAAATCTTTACAGACGAATGGAAAAACTATTAGAAGCCGACTTCGGGGAAGAACAGTCGGCTTCCGTGAACACGATAGTTTAAGAAAAGGAAAACCAACGTTTGTAGCATTTGTAGACTTAAAGAAAGCTTTGGACAATGTTGATTGGAATACACCCTTTCAAATTCTAAAGGTGACAGTGGTAAAACACATGAGGGGAAAGGCTATTTACAATTTCTACAAAGACCAGATGACAAAGACTAGAGAGGCACGAAAGGGAAGCAGTGGTTGAGAAGGGAATGAGACAGGGTTTTAGCCTATCCTCGATGATATTCGATCTTTACGTTGAACATACAGTAAAGGAAACGAAAGAAAAATTGGAGTAGGATTTAAAATCCAGGGAGAAGAAATAAAAATCTTCAGGTTTGCCGATGACATTGTAACTCTGTCAGAGACAGCAAAGAACTTGGAAGAACAGGTGAACGGATTGGACAGTATCTTGAAAGGAGGATGAACATCAACAAAAGCAAAACGAGTATAATGGACTGTAGTCGAATTAAATCAGGTGATGCTGAGGGAATTAGAATTGGAAATGAAACACTCAAAGTGGTAGATGAGGTTTCCTATCTGGGCAACGAAGTGAGAATGGTCTTAGTAGGGAGGATATAAAATGTAGACTGGCGATGGCAAGAAAAGCGTTTCTGAAGAAGAGAAATTTGTTAACATCGAACACAGAGTCAAGTGTGAGGAAGTCTTTTCTGAAAGTATTTGTATGAAGTGTAACTTTGTATGGTTCTGAAACATGTACGATAAACAGTGTGGACAAGAAGAGAATAGAACCTATTGAAATGTGGTGCTTCAGAAGAATGCTGAAGATTAGATGGGTTGATCACGTAGCTAATGAGAGGGTACTGAACAGAATTGGGGGGAAGAGAAATTTGTGGCACAACTTGACTAGAAGAAGGGATCGATGTGTAGGACACGTTCTGAGGTATCGAGTGATCACCAGTTTAGCAAACGAGGGTAGCATGGAAGGTAAAAATCGTAGAGGGAGACCAAGAGATGAATACACTAAGCTGTTGTTATTCGGAGATGAAAAGGATTGCACAGGATAAACTAGTGTGGAGAGCAGCATCAAATCCGTCTTTAAACTGACCACCACAACAACGAGGTATCGATTACGGAAAGAAAACGTATTACAATTTGAGATTCAAATCAAACATGCTATATACGCTGCAAACTCCAAAAGAACATGGGAGTTTTACTTGTATGAAACAGCAGCGCTTTCAGATGAGACATTTTCACCTGTTTGGAGATGAGGGTGCATATGTGGATGTTGAATTAGGTAGTATAAATGTGAATTGGATTGTCTACCTTTTCGAACTTTTGGAATAAAATTGTCTTACTAAAAATTTGTTTCTTTACTTATTACTGTTTGCACTTACTGTACTTTGTTTTTTGTGTGTGAGCCGGCCGCGGTAGCCGTGCGGTTCTGGCGCTGCAGTCCGGAACCGCGGGACTGCTACGATCGCAGGTTCGAATCCTGCCTCGGGCATGGGTGTGTGTGATGTCCTTAGGTTAGTTAGGTTTAAGTAGTTCTAAGTTCTACGGGACAGATGATGAGTCCCATAGTGCTCAGAGCCATTTGAACCATTTTTTTGTGTGTGTGACGTGATTATAATTGACTTTTTTCCTTATTGCAGCAGTAATAAAATAAACACAGGGCTCTATGTATTCGAATGAAGTAAATAATTTTCAGATCGGAGTGTAACGTATATCGTGAGCGTATTACATTCTCACAATCTGCTACGGATGACTAGAGTCTGCTGAAGTAACTGGTCGTGTTAAAACATTGATCCATGACTTGTATATAAATATGTATGCATTTTGACAATTGTTTTCCAGATTATAGTATTTTTACGCCTCGGTGCAACTTGACCTGCTACATTTTTATGCAAGTTGCAAATAATTGTGTAAAATAAGTTACGTCAATAGTTAAGTGCTTTTTATCCAATTTTATTTCATTATTTCTCTTATGGAGGTGAAAGAAAATGTAGGTACTGCTAAAGCAGTAATGCAATGCCGATTTTAGCACGTTAAGTTAATGATTGTAAGCTGATGATTTTTTTCTCTTGTCATTAAGCAGTACTGAAGCTCAAGAGAAGTTATTTCATTCACTTTCAGTTGATAACCCATTTCTTTCAGCTACTACTGTACTGTTCGCGGATAAATCTTTTTTGTGTAGCATATCAGAGTAAGTTATGTTATTATTAGTTGCTTTATATGTCTTTTGAATGTTGTAATTACTTTGCTGTTGTGATTAACTAAGTATGGCCACACATTTTATTTATTTGGCGTATGGCTAATACAGACATATCATGAAATTACATATACATATGTACATATTGACACACAAGAAACTTAAGTTTGTCTTTACAACTGAATATCCAGTCCTTCAATCCAGCGCACTGCATCTGGAGTTGCTAGCAGGAAGTCCTCTTTGGCGCCGTGATAGGCTCGAATCCTGCATTCACTGACAATGTGGTGAACAGTCTGGTATGGAGCCCCGCAGTCACAAGCTGGATCAGGCAGCTTGTTCCACTTAAAGAGAGCATCCCTGCATCGCCCATGGCTGGTACGGATTCTGTTGAGAGTAGACCACGTCTTGCGTGGTAAGTCGAATCCACTTGGAAGTTTAGCACCTGAGAAGATGTTATGCAGGTGCACATCTGTCACTGCTTCCCACCGACCTTTCCATTCTTCAAGAGGTTTGAAATTCTTAGCAACCATGTCAGCAGCATCGCACAGAGTTAGATGACGTGATTTCAGTCTCTTGCGATTTAAAAGTGGCAGGTCACTATGCACGGGTAGGTTAGAATTCCTGGAGATCTTGTGGAATTCTCTCATAAGGGTAGTACATCTGCGTAGATCAGGAGGCGTTATACCGGTTAACAGTGGAAGCCAATAAACTGGAGTAGATCTGATTGTGCCAGATATTATGCGCATTGTCGTATTCAGCTGGGTATCAACAAGCCTTGTATGAAGACTATTCATCCAAACAGGTGCACAATACTCAGCACTTGAGTATACCAAGCCCAGAGCTGAAGTTCGCAGGGTGGTTGCTGAAGATCCCCAGGTAGTTCCGCATAGCTTATGGAGGATGTTGTTTCGGGTCCTCAGCTTTTGAGCTAAGTTAAGAAGGTGTTGTTTGAAGCATAGTGTACGATCCAGGATGACACCAAGATATTTTGGGTTCCAGTTGAAGAATTCTGCCTCTGAAACTTAACTCCAGTTTTACGTTCGCCAACTGGTTATTTAGATGGAAGCAACACACTTCTGTTTTACTCACACTGGGTTGGAGTCTCCAGATTTTGAAGTAATTGTCTAATGCAGACAGGTCATTGGCTAAAATCTCTTCTGTTGTCTTCATTTCCTGGTGTTTGATGGCTAGAGCCAGGTCATCGGCATAGCAGTATTTTCTGGACGAAGTGTCAGGTAGATCAGATAGATATAGGTTGAACAGTAAGGGTGAAAGAACTGATCCTTGAGGCAATCCATTGTTCAGCTTCCTCTCCTTACTTATGTTGCTTCCAGTGATTACCTGGAACTTCCGATCACTTAGCATGCTGTTAATCAGTCGAGCCATTTTTCTGCAGGGTATGATGCGGAGAAATTTGTAGATAAGGCCTTCCCTCCACACAGTGTCGAAGGCGGCAGTTAGATCAACAAATGCCACAGATGTTTTCTGCTTCATTTGGTATCCTGACTCTATGAAGGATGTGAGAGACAATACTTGGTCGCAGCAGCTACGCCCTGGTCTGAAGCCTGCCTGATCAACTGGAACGTTCTCTAAGATAGCGCTACTTATTCTGTTATATATTAGCCTTTCAAAAAGCTTGTAGCAGCAGCTGAGTAGGGAAATGGGGCGATAGTTTTCTACCCTGTTGCTGGCCACACAATTCTGACTCCACACACAGACAAGCTGACATTTGACACCTAACAATATCGTCTTTGTGATGCTACTTGTTATTTTCTTTGCGATGATCGTCATGTAAAGATTAGTATGATCTTACGAGAAATGAAATATTTGTACTGTAACAGAATGGAAATACCTGTCATAATTACTGACTCAGTACTCAGTGACTCAATCTGTAATAAGTTACGAAAATTGAACTGATTGTGCAGTAATAAGAAATCATATTCTTTACTAAGTTACGTTGACTCGAACTCAAGTCCCTTATAACGTATGAAAAAGACATAGAATGTATACTCACATATATTTTGTCTTAAATTTCATCCACAGAAACTTCATACTTGGATCGTTTACTTGCAATTTTACTGTGTATGTCAATGCATGTACCAGCAATGATAATTTTCTATTGTATGATAATTTAAGTCACATGTAATTACTTTGTATACATCTGCTCTCGGTATCTATGATTAATTGTAACTTCTTTTACAAAAATTATGTCATCATTGATGTCTTTAGACAACTCTGTACGTTAGTCACTAATGTTACACGTCACACATTTCGCATGTTATGGATCAAAATATGTACTTCATGGTACACTGTGTACTGTACCATCAGAAAATGAATTTGTGTAGAATAAGTTTGCCTCCATGTGGTTGGCGTGGACAACATTTACAACTGCTCTTCAAGAAACTTGCCACATTTATGTAATTATCTGTAGCCATACATATTTTGAGTGCCTTCTCACACGATGTAGATTTTATATTCAAGTATATAACTTACTATTATTTGTTTATTCACTATAATTTGTTTCTGTTACTGTGTTATATGTGATACTTTTGGTCTTCTATGTCAATTACGAGAACCTGTTTTCTCAAAGAAATGTAATTTCAATGCTTTTGTGATCTCATCATGAATTTTTTGTTATTTTAGCAAGTTATCCTTGTGCTTTATGCAATCAGTTCTGATTCTGTACATTATCTTTATCTGAATATGAAAACGAGTGACACATTAAAACATTTTGGTGTAGTGTTATATAATGTATGTAACTAGACCCTGAGTCTGGTAACACTTCAAACATGTAAATCCTCAGATTAAAATTAACATTTCGGTGTGGTGGTCAGTGGACATAGTACAAGTTGTGCCTGAATCTGTTACCCTTAAAACATGTTTCTGTACCTCATTTTCTATTGCCAGATGAATTTTTCTCTCTTGAAGAAATGTAAATAACGTTTTGCAATGTTGTCAAGTGAACTACCGCCATTATCATGCAGATATATTGTTTACCCGCACATTTATACTTGTATACTTATTTCCTCTCTCTTTGCAGTATTTACAGTGGTATATCTGCACTACTGAAAGTTTTTTACACTCTTTGAGGACTTTAAATAACAATTTGTTATCCTGTCAGATGAAGTTCTATCAATGTTATGTGGATATGAGTGTTTACATGCAGAAGATGACACTTGTATAATATTTTCCTTGATTAGATTGTGCAGCTTACAGTCTCCTATTATGTACATAATGTACGTAATCTGATGCTGATGTTCATATATTTTTCCTCTTTTGTAGGACATGTGACTCTATTTTTCTCATTTTTGTTTTGCAAGAATTTTCCATTTGCTCCTTGCCAACATGTTAGGCAAGAATAATTTCACAAATTTCTTAAAAGTGAGGGTATCGCTTATGAAAGTTGGATGTTAATATTTCTTTGGGAACCCGTTCAGCTGTGGTGTGCATACACAAACTCTGAAATATTATTACCGCGAGTGCTAGCGAGCGAACCTTTTCTGATATTAGTCGCACGAAGCTGCAGTGGAAAGATGCCACGCGACAGATGAAGTCGCAGCCTACCATGACCGTGCTCATAGCGCTGGAGGAGACTTTGGTACTAACTGATGATTTTTAGTAATTTACCTTTTTGCTGCACGTAATTGTTACTTGTTTACCAACTGGAGGGATTTTGACAGATTTGTGTATGCATACATTGAGAGTAATATTCTTATCTGCGTTGTGACCAGGCACGTGATCATTGATTGTAGACATTGTGGAAGAGTTAAAGTTGTTGCTAATCATACCGTCGAATTAAAGGAAAGGTCCGAGTAAAGCTGGTCAGTGTCCAAATTGTCAATTTTCAGAAAATAGTAAATTAAAATTTTTTATTGATGTCTCTCATCTTTTAGACCGCTTAAACCTTGTTAACCAAACCACTCCTGACCATTCATTTTCTGTGTATAAATAAGGGCTGTATTTGCATCAGTAGTTGTGTCGACGACACACTGCACCTTGCGTGGACCGCAGAACATATTTTGAATTATTTTAGCATGTTGCTGGATGCAGAATATTCAGTGATTTGCAGCGGCAGTACAAGGGAACTTGTATGTTGCGTGCAAAAGCATTATTCATAACGAGAGGTTAGAAAATATTTTTAAAATCGTAGTCAAATAAAAGAGAATTTCATTTTTCGTGATATATAGGAAGAGTAATAAATTTGCCTTTCTTTTTCGTTAATCAGAATACTAATATTGTCAGAGATGGAGATTTACACATTTCCATACGCCTTCACCAGAAAAATAATAATTCCAAATACTGAAGATAACAGTTCTCAATCTGTTTGAGGTGTTAGGCGTTTTGGCTACTGCTTCACAGTATATTTATTCTGTCATGATGTTTTCTGTAAATATTCTACTGTGGTTTAAAAGGGACATTGGTGTTCATAATTACCATACCACATCAGAAGAAAAAATGGCATTCATTACGCCACGTCAAGCTTGTCTTTATCGCAAAGATGGTTACATAATGCTGCTACCAAAATTCTGTACCATTTACCCAGTGATATAAGTAGTGTGACAGAGAGCAAATATAAATTAGAAAACAAACTGAAAAAGTTTCTCCCTGACAAGTCGATCTACTCTTTAGCTGCATTCCAATTTTTGTATGTGACGGGTAGGAAGTACCCGCTGACAACTGCACTAAATAAAGAATAAAATAGGAAAGAAGAAAGCAATTGTAAGTGGTCAGCATTTAGCCGTACCTACAGATTAATTTTTAATGTTGTAATAATTAATTGTACAAAAGACCCACTGAACATGAAACTAAGTTACTAACGTGGGCAACGAACTAAATAAACTTAATAGCGATGTACATCCGTTTAATCTTTTTTATAGCCATTAATCTGTAATCTTATTCTTAGGGCCGATTGGGTAAAGTAGTTGATCTGAGATCAGCCCAAAACATGAACTGGAATCAAACCGAAAAGGATAATATGCATTATATGACGCTAATGTCGATCACTTCGCTTTCAGGATTCTACGGATTAAGTCTTGTTCATTTGCAACAGTTCACAACCTAGTGACACAACACTACAATAAATTTTGTAGTGCAGTACCGTATTTGGACCTTTCAAGAAGGTTATACACCCAGTCGAAAATGACTGCCTCCGACGAAATTTCGTGTCTCAAATGTATTACAACACATTTTATTTTGCGAAAATATAAATTAAAAATAATCCCTGTACAGTAGAGCAGTTACCTCAAGAACTACGAGTGATTTATGGTGCCCCCACGTAATGGAGCCCCAGAAAATTACTACAGAACCACGATTTTGCACACGCGGGACACAAGTGTTCGATGTGACCAGATTGCCTTCAGACACGTTGTCTGCGGTTATCAGGGTTCAAACACATTCTAGTTAGGTCCTCAAACGACGCCTGAAGCAGATTCTGGGCGTACATCCTGCGTGATTTTTTGCCCAAATGGAGGAAAGTGGTGCACGAATTTGTGCCCGCCATGCTCATCGGTAATGAAGATTATATATGACGGTAGTATATGTTCCCGAAAGAACAGTTACCGTGGATGACCATGCAGCTTTGGTAGAAATGAGACGATAATTAAATGGACACCCTAGCTGAAAACAGGCGTTGATGTACTTCATTGGGGATATGTTGAAAATGTGTGCCCCGACCGGGACTCGAACCCAGGATCTCCTCCTTACATGGCAGACGCTCTATCCATCTGAGCCACCGCGGCCACAGTGGATAGTGCGTCTGTAGGTACTTATCCCTTGCACGCTCCCCGTGAGATCCACATTCCCGACATGTCCACACCACTACATTCGTAGTGCGCCTAATAGATGTTTGCCCATCATACTCATTACTCGTGACAGATTAATCTACCAAGTCCCGTACGAGTTCGGGCATAGCGTGTGCGTTCGCACAAGAAGGTCAATGGCCGGGAAGCCATATTTTAACTATATATGACGGTAGTATCTGTTCCCGAAAGAACAGTTACCGTGGATGACCATGCAGCTTTGGTAGAAATGAAACGATAATTAAATGGACACCCTAGCTGCAAACAGGCGTTGATGTACTTCATTGGGGACATGTTGAAAATGTGTGCCCCGACCGGAACTCGAACCCGGGATCTCCTGCTTACATGGCAGACGCTCTATCCATCTGAGCCACCGCGGGCACAGTGGATAGTGCGTCTGCAGGGATTTATCCCTTGCACGCTCCCCGTGAGATCCACATTCCCGACATGTCCACACCACTACATTCGTAGTGCGCCTAATAGATGTTTGCCCATCATACTCATTACTCGTGGCAGATTAATCTACCAAGTCCCGTACGAGTTCGGGCATAGCGTGTGCGTTCGCACAAGAAGGTCAATGGCCGGGAAGCCATATTTTAACTATATATGACGATGATGATGATGATGTTTGGTTTGTGGGGCGCTCAACTGCGTGGTTATCAGCGCCCGTACAATTATCCAATCTTTGCTCAGTCCAATTTCGCCACTTTCCGGGATAATGATGAAATGATGAGGACAACACAAACACCCAGTCATCTCGAGGCAGGTGAAAATCCCCGACCCCGTATATATGACGGTAGTATCTGTTCCCGAAAGAACAGTTACCGTGGATGACCATGCAGCTTTGGTAGACATGAAACGATAATTAAATGGACACCCTAGCTGCAAACAGGCGTTGATGTACTTCATTGGGGACATGTTGAAAATGTGTTCCCCGACCGGGACTCGAACCCGGGATCTCCTGCTTACATGGCAGACGCTCTATCCATCTGAGCCACCGCGGGCACAGTGGATAGTGCGTCTGCAGGGACTTATAACTTGCACGCTCCCCGTGAGAAGATCCCATCATGCAGTCGTCTCCAAAATGTGCGACGCGATACGTGACGTGTTGAAGCCTCTTCGAAAGCCGAATTCAGTTCTGTCAGGCTATTGTTCTTTCGACTCAGAAGTCATAGATATCGATCTTACTGTTCACTTGTCAAACGTGGACGGCATAAGCTGGTTAAGTCGTCAACACTACCTCTCAGCTGGAATAGATTCCATGTTAGTACCACATGACTTTATCTCCAGTACACACGTCGAGCAACCTCCTTTGGTTGCCAAGCCTTCTGCACGTGAAATGATGATGTGGGGACCGAACACAGGTCGAGATCGTCCTTCGTGGCGTGATGGATGTGCTGTCTACCCCAGCCGTCTCTAATTCGTCCCTACTAGTGCTTTGCTTTCGGCTGAAACGCTGCAGTCCATTTCACAGCGACATTATGTCCATGTGTGAGGTTTATGGTAACTCCGTATGTCTTTACAAACAACGTCGCTGGTGATCTTCCAGCCCATAAATGGTCACAATGGCAACAACCATGCACGACATTTCGGGACGATGAGTTTTTTTTTTTTTTTTAAGTATACATATTAAATTCAAGTAAAACACTTTCTCAGATCTCCCTTGAAATGAATGTTTTAAATAATCTCATCACCTAATCTTTCTTTGCCCATTGTGTATAGTAATATCTTAGAAATCTCAGAATATCACGTTCAATGCTGAGGGAAGCCAGAGAATTAATTTTGTTTCCTAGGCCAATTTTTGTCACTTTCAGTTTTGAAAGTTTTATTTTTCCTCTGTTGTTTGTGATCTTGTTGCCGGTACATTAGTACAGCTACGTTGATATGAGTAAAACAATTTTTGGCGTTTCATGTGTTCTGGTCTGGATTAAATGAAGTATGAAAGAAATCCACTGCTGGCCGTCAGTGGCCGAGCGGTTCTAGGCGTTTCAGTCAGGAACCGCGCGACCGCTACGATCGCAGGTTTGAATCCTGCCTCGGGCATGGACGTGTGTGATGTCCTTAGGTTAGTGAGGTTTAAGTAGTTGTAAGATCTAGGGGACTGATGACCTCAGATATTAAGTCCCATAGTGCTCAGAGCCATTTGAACTATTTTTGAAAGAAATCCACTGCCAGTGAAATGGAGCTAATTTCAGAGGGCAACGCTGCATTATTATATTTTTTAAGTCACTAAGTTCTAGAACTGTGATGGTTCTGTCAAAAGATGTCAGTGCTCTACTGCCTAAGTGTTGTGAGCAAGAAATAGGATAATTAGATATCACTGAGTTCACGGACTTTCAAAACGAGGGACTACTAAAATTATGTCATTAGGTGCTGAAAAAGTATCCTCCACGTAGGAAATAAATTGATTACCTTTGCTTAAATCATTACGCAGAGGCTGATAACTGTGCAGGATTGACAGAGACCAAATATTGTTAATGAGACGATGTGCAACTGCATATGTGGATAGCAGTTTAAAAATTGGCTGTAGTGGTATATATCTGGCACCAATCCCAGCAATAATTGGCGATACGTCACTGAATTTGCTGATGCGTTTGACTATGCCACTGTCAAAAACGTAGGGATGCGAAGATCCTCAATAATAGGAACTATTGGACAGTTCTATTGTTTTTACTTCGCTTGTAAATCAATTGATTGCAGGTGACAGGAATAAATAGTTGTTCTTAGCTGTTATGTGGCATTTATTAAGTAGTTTTCTATCAATTATTGTGACATGTATCCAAATCTGTACACATCTAATGTTCTGCATATACTAGGCCGTTCAAGCTGATATAATTACTGTGGAGTATACAAATTTGGATTGTGTACCCCAATGTAGACACACCATAAATTTTACCAGTTTCAAATTTCAGTTCTTTCGAACATCGTCGTACCTCCTCTAGACTTAGAAAACAACTTCAGTGAAATAGAGTAAATTCGATAAACAATTCTACTGAACACTACGCCGGTACATTACAGACGTTTAATAATCCTATACGGTAATAAAAACAGCGTTTTAGTCTCCATGTCTAATATATTTACTATGTGCTCAAGCAATTCAAGTGCAGGACATTTTGCTAGTCCTTCCTCAGAATGGTGTTTTACTTCATTGTATTTATAGCCCTAATTCAGTAACCATACATATATGATATTTCTATGTCACATTTTTAGAGCCATCATCTTTAGAGGCATATTTCCTGTAAGTATATAAAGAAAGAAAACCTTCCAAAAACTTCATCAAAATGGATATTGGTATGAATAGGATGCATAAAAGCATTTATGTGGGAAAAAGAGATGTTCATTACTAAACCAATGACTGTTAACTACTTTATCTATTGTTCATCTGTCTGAAGAACAGTGACTCCGCAGGAATATGCAAACAGTGCGATTGAAATATGATTAGCCGGAGACAAAAAGCTCAATATCGGAAGTTGTCAGTTGGAAGGACGAACCCATAAAAGTTTGCAACTTTATTTAATTAGAATGATCTGTGGTCTTCAAGTTACTTTCTCTTATTCCTAATAAACTCATTAATTTACTTTTACTTTAGAGGAGTATTAAGAAGGGCATATAAGCATGACAACTCTGTCATTACCACGATATTCCACGAAGTGACATTCTTTCTGTCTTCTGTTCTTTCGCCTAATACTTCTGTTTGTTAACGGAAATGTACTTGAAACCTTCCTTATTTTAGATTCCTTCACTGTTATTTTCAATTTTTCCTCTGTCACGTAGCTCTTCTTATATTTTCCTAATATAATTATTAGATCAATGGCAAAATGTCGGCTCAGCATCCTTTTCACATTGTAAAAACACAAAAGTCGGTGCGTTTCTAAGGATCCAGCCTCCACCTTTAGAATTATTGTACAAGTATCTTTAAACATGATCAAGATAAAAATCCTAAAATTTCGTGGTCACTTTCCTTGTAGCCTTGTCTGCCTAAAATATGTTTCCACACCATCCGTCGAGTGGACAAAGTAAAATGAAATGACGTAAGCCGTCCTGAGTATTTGCAGAGTTACAGCAACAGCTATTCGTTTGCATGGTCCGTACACCTCCACAACGGACACGTCCTGAATACAAACACAAAACTTACGTGATTGAACACGTTGTTATAGAAACCAAGAAATAAAACAGATACCAATGAAGAAACACAATGAACAATCCTATTGGGAAGCTTGAAAGTTCAAACCTGAAAAACAACAGATCGCCGTCGGTATAGGTGTGATTAAAATAAGTAAGCAAATGCAGACATTAAAATAGATCTACAGAGTGTGTGAAGAAGTTGTTTGTCATCTTTGAGCTGATCGTTAAACGTATTTGTGTATCGTAATCTCAAACTGTTTTAGTACATCCAGTTGCGGACCCCTATTCTGTATGTGCAAAATTGTGAGGTCTTCTTCAATCACCAGCAAAGGATGACCTATTTCATGAACATGAGTGCTGCCAACCTTCTGAAGTTATTAAGCCTAAAAGCAGCTTTATGTTCCTTGTACCTCAACTTGAAAGACCTACCAAACTGGCCAATTTAGGTCGCATTACTATTGTTATATTGTATTCTGTAGACATGAACTCTGTAGTACTATTCAGTTGTTCGTTAATTACGTCATAGCGGTTTGTTCGTTTTAAATACAGATTTAACTTTAACTAGCTTTAAAACATTAGGTATATTATGAGATAAATCAAAGAAAAATGGAATTTTTACTTTATTAGCATTCTGCGTGGCAAAACCATTCACAAAGATGCGGCATTTCTTGTGTATTAATATATTCACAACTCTCTCAAGTTATCCGTTAGCTCTGGCTACCTGTTTTACAAAATTCAGCTGAGTTCTTCTGTTAAGTTTATTCACCGGGACTATCAACGCTCTGTCTATTAAACAGCCGAGGTCGCAATGCATTTGGCCCGTCATATTATGTATCAAAATATATGTCTTTGTCGGTTTCCTATACCCTTTAAAGACATACGTACCTTCTTGCTTCATGATATTTGGATCAAAAAATTCGACTTTGCCATTTTTTTCTTGTTCGAAAATGAATTTAATTATATCGTGTAATATTTTTTTCCATAATGGATAAAATCGTAGTTACTACATGTCTTTACCATTTAATTATTGAAGCTGTTGCATAATTTTTCTTACAATCTGTTATGGCTCGAACTTTTGGATGTGCAAGTAAAAATAAACCCGTATTTCTTCATTTTGCTCCACTGCCTCGAGAACCACAAAAGAACTTGTTGCACTGACAATATTCAGTGAGTATCCGCAAAGATTCTGCTCGCCATTAGATGTGATGTCACCAATGTCTGTTCCATGGCGCACAAAAAGTAGTTGGCTGTCCTCCGGCACACTCAAACTTTTATTGCCGCGGTAAGGAGTTGGTGTTTGCAGATGGAAAAGGAGGAGGCGGAAAGTGACTTGAGAAAACTTAGACCGCGGTGCCGTCTCCAAGTCTTCACGCAAAGAAAAGGACTGGCTCTCATCTTGCTGGGGTCCGACAGTGACTCACTTTTTGCACTGTGGCTTCATGTAGCTACGCGGACGCCTGTTAGCGGCCATTGTGTCGGGCTTGGAAAAGTTAATCTTGTTTGCAGTGTACAGAATTGAGGCTCTCTTATATAAGTAATAGCATAAAGAAATACAAGTAGGTAGCAGTAGCTGTTATAGTTGCCTCCTGTCGAAGTTTAAAATTCGTAAGGAGACTATATTTCGTCTGCTTCCTCGCAATTACGGGTTTTTTAGGTTCTTATATCGACTACCTTTTTGTGCGAGAATAAATTTGTGCTCTTCAAAGAAATACAGGAAGTTGATATCAAAAGTTCTACGTCTTGCTCCTCTACAGCTGTCTGTGTTGTAACAGGCCACACTTCGCGTTAATCCTTTCTTCCTAAAACTAATGAAATGAATGTTTCGGGAATCTAGCACCTTTTACAAGTTTCACGTAACCCCTTGCTGCTCTGATCGCAATTAGAACATAGTAAAGAAGTAACAAAGTTCACTTTCAGAACATCTTGAAACCTGTACTCGGATAGGCAGAGAGCCGGATGGTAACATCGTATTTATTTATTTATTGTAAGGGCGACAGTACAAAACCAAACAGTACGAAGGAAACGTGATAATTTGTGGGTCACTGTGTAAGAATTCTTCAGAGGTTCCACGAACTTGTTCGCAAAGACACATTCAACTGCACTTACATGTTCAACACCTAGATCTGTCATCACACTGTTCAACCGCACAAGTGGTATCCTTTGCTTTGCATAGGATTCAATTTGCAGTGCATAGGTTTCGACAAAGGTTTCACCATTTCAGAGTGCGAGTGATATCTCCCCATCTCGAATAGCGTCAGTTGGATGTCTGACGTTGGTCTTCAAGTCATAAATGTTTAGCTAAAAACGTAAGTCCGTAATCAATTTGGTTGTGAGAAAGCCTATTTTTAACAATGGAGTGTGCGAAATGTGACTCGACTTCACCCTGTTGACGTTGTACAAAGCTGTTGTTGGCTCCAACGCCACATATCAACTAAAATTCGACAAACATTTATTCAAAATAGCATTACGTTATAGATAATGCAAACATAAGTACTTGTTGTTTGATGTAGCAGCACAGTGCATAAGCGTAAGGAAGATAATGCTGCATAGCGGAAAAATAAAAGTGGCGTTGAAAAGAAATAGCAGTAATATGAAAGAAGTAAAAACAGCAACTATTCGTAGTTTCTAGTTGTTGTTGCTACTTTTTTGTAAATGAATGACATCTTAAGATCAACTATGTCGAACATAAATGTTTACAGTGAGCGCTTCGGTCAGCTGAAGACTCAATGGCGTGGTTATCTGAGTTTTAGTGTAGCAAAAATCACACTTTTCCTCACAAAACATCTACACTACTTTAAATGAAACAAGTTTACAGTTATCAGTCACTGTTTATTTATCTCCATTACGCGTTTCAAAGGGTTAAATCTCCATCATTAGGTGGATTTACATTTGTTAGTATGACATTGTGTGTATTTTGTGTCACTTCATGTTGGAGGAACTTGCGACACTGACTAGTGGAGAAACAAAACTATTTCAGAATATGATTTTGGGTTGCTTTTGAAAAAACTAATGTATATCTAACGGTAAAAATAAAAATAAATCAAGTAAAAGGTTCCTTTCACTACCATAACACATAACATGTATAGTGTCATATTTTGTAAACAAACACGGTGACTGGAAACTATTAGGTGCCAGGATTGTATAACACAAGAGAAAAGATCATCACTAACTACAAATAATATACATTGTAACAACATTCTTACAAAACCAACTTTAAATGATTTTCGAGATGTTTGTTTTGAAGTGTCGAATACATGCATTGTTATGAATATTTCAGGTGGTAAACACATCCGATTTTGACGAGGTAATATAGCTAAAACTTCTTACTCGTTTGTACAATCAGGCGACGTAATACAAACTTTAAGTACAATAATTATGTAGGCTACAGATGTAAAATTACGCACAAAAAACGATTTTGGTTGAGGCTCACAGATACATATCAAAGGCTGGAGGCAGAGGGAGAGGAAGAGAAAAAGTGAGAGGGAGAGACAGGGTGGAAGGAGTTATTGTACAAAAGCAAACTCTACAAAGTAGGCTGTCTTATGATTTTGTCTGTTACATGTAATAACTGCCTAAAGGTTGGGATAATACACTTGTTAATGCTTTAAAATATGTACATATACATACAATTTGTGCCATAAGTTAATGTGTGAGTAGTTTCAAGCTGACAGGGGATGTAAGCTCTTGGTGTGGTGATATATTTGTAAATGTACTATTGGGGGTTTGTGCAGTAATACAACTAGATATTTATGGTAAATATTAAGTTGTGTGTGTGTGTGTGTGTGTGTGTGTGTGTGTGTGTGTGTGCGTGTGTGTGTGTGTGTGTGTGTGTGTGTGTGTGTGTGTCTGTGTGTGCGTGTGTGCATTGCAAATTTAATAATGTTAGCAATTCCTGCAAATGGAGATGACACTATTGTAAAAATTGTCATTTTTGTCATTTAAAATGGATTCAGGTTGTTTTGTTGGGTGTTTGTATACTTGGAGTGTTTCAAGGATGTCTAGTTTTTCGGCTTTTGGTTGGATATGTAGGATTCTGATACATGTGTTGTTAACATGGTGTTTTGTTTCATCTAGGTGGGTGACTATTGCTGATATGAGGTCCTTTTTTGTTTTTTAGTGCTGCTATGTATATGTTATTTGAATCTAATTTCAAATGATCTGCTTGTCTGGTCTATGGGTAAGCAGTCACAGTCCAAATATTCAGTATTGTATACACCTGTGTGATGAAGTGGGTTTCATGTGCTGATGTCGTTTGAAGACAATGGCAATCTGATATGAAATGTCAACTGGAAAGAGGATGATATGGAAGATGTCTCCTTTTCTGTTTTTTGTGATGTGATTGCTTTGCCACTATTGAGTTTCTTTTGGGGTTTCTACTATGGAGCTATTAGAACCGTTTGCAGTAGTTGTTTGTTTTATTATTTCAATTTCTTGTTCATATTTGTCTTCGTAGAGTGGTAGTTGGATCGTTCTATTGATCAAGTACCGGAATGCAGCCATTTTGTGGGCTGTGGGGTGACTAGAGCTGTTATGGATTGTAGTATGTGTTTTGGTAGGCTTCTGATAAATTTCAAACAGATGTATGTTAGTCTTTATTCTAATGATAAGGTCTACTAAATTTATACTGTCATCTTCTTGGTATTCCACTGTGAATTTCGTATTTTCATGGGAGATGTTGAATAATTGGATCAACTCATAGGTGTCTTCTTTGGTGCCTCTGATAAAAATGATTTTATCATCTACATTCTGTAATATTATATGATAGTTTAAGGAGATGGTGATTGGAATTGAGTATTTTATCTGCAAGTAACTTATAAATATTTCCGCTAACAATCCACATAGCATTGACATCATTGCAAGACCATCTGTTTGTTTGTACATTTTAATGTTAAATTTAAAATAATTATGTAAAAGTATGAATTTGAGCAGGTCCATTAGTTTAATAACGTAAGTTCAAGGGAATTTATTGTGCTTTCGTAGGTTTTCATTGATTATCTGTAGTGTGGGATCTATTGGCACAGATGAGTATAGGTTTTATATGTCAAATAAAGCAGTTGTGGCTCTATCAGGTACTTCTATGTTTTGACATGTTGTGTAAAATCTTCTGTGTTTTTAAGTGTTCCTTCATTACTGGATGTGTGCGCTTCTTTGAGAATTTAGAAGAATTTTTTGTTGATTTTAAATGCTGGTCTGCGCCAACAGTTCACTATAGGACTGACAGGGGTCCCATTTTTGTTTATCTTTGGTTGTAGTAGACACCCTAAAACACTCGCTAGTGGCAAAGTCATCACATCACAAAAAACCAAAAGAAAAGCATTTTCCATACAATCCCCCTTCTACATAACATTTGATATCAGATTTTCAGTGTCTTCAAACGAGGAGGCATAAACATATCCTGTACCACAAACAACAACACTGGACAGAAGTTAACCAACATCAGTACGTGAAGCCCACTTCATCACACAGATTTAGGCCTACACAAAATTGAATGTTTGGATTGTGACTGCTTCTAGATAGGCCAGACAGGCAGTTCATTTGAGATTAGATTCGAAGAACACATGGCAGCACTAAAAAACAAAAAAACAAAAACCACACACACCAGCAATAGCCACCCACATACATGAAACAAAACATCATGTTAACAACACATGTATCAGCAACCTACACATGCAACCAAAAGTCAAAAAACTAGACATCCTTGAAGCACTCCAAATATAGAACACCAAAAAAAAAACAACATGAATCCATTTTCAATGACAAAAATGATTATATTTACAATAGTATCATTTATGTTTGGAGCAGCTGCTCTTACATTATTAAATTTGCAATATGTGCACGCATGCACGCACGCACACACACGCACACACACACACACACACACACACACACCACACACACACCACACACACACACACACACACACACACACACACACACACACACACACACACACACACACACCTACCTTAATATTTACGAGAAATATCTAGTTGTGTTACTACGCAACCCCTATTTGTACATTGAATTGACCTCATTTACAAATATATCATCACACCAACAGCTTGCACCCCCTGTCAGCCTGAAACTACTCGTACATCAACTTTTGGCAAAAATTGTACGTCTATTGTGCACATTTAAAGCATTACAAAGTGCATTACCCCAACTTTTAGGCAGTTGTTACAAGTAACGGACATAATCTTAAGACACCCTGCTTTGTAGAGTTACCCTTGTACAATCAATCCTTCCACCCTGTCTCTCTCCCTCTCACTTTTTCTCTTTTTCTCCCTCTGCCTCCAGCCTTTCATATCTATCTGTCAGTCCCAATCATAATTGTTATTTATGATAATTTTACATCTGTAGCCAACATAATTATTGTACTTAAAGATTGTAACATGTCGCCTGATTGTATAAACGAGTATGAAGCTTAAGCTGTAATACCTTGCAAAAATCGGATTTATTTACCACATGAAATATTTATTCCAATGCATGTACTCGGCACTTCAAAACGAATATCTCCAAAAGTCTTTAAAGTTTATTATGTAAGAATGTTGTTACAATGTATATTATTTGTAGTGTGTGATAATGATTTCTCTTCTGTTATACGATCCTGGCACCTAATAGTTTCTAGTCGCCATGTTTGTTTACAAAATATGACAGTACACATGTGATATGTTATGGCAGTGAAAGGAACGTTTTACTTATTTAATTTTTATTTTTACCATTAGATATACATTTAGTTTTAGTTGAAAGTAACCCAAAATCATATTCTGAAATAGTGTTTTGTTTTTCCACTAGACAATGCCACAAGTTCCTCCAAAATGTCGTAACACAACACACACACACAAATGTCATACTCAAAAATGTCAATCCATCTGATGAAGGAGGTTTAAACCTTTGGAATGCGTCGTGTAGATAAATAAACAGTGTCCGATAACAGTTAACTTGTTGTTTCAGTTATTGTCAATAACAGTCATGGTAAAGTCTAACCTAAAATGTTTGCATTTAAATCTATACTACTTATTCCTTAATTAAAAATTCGTTTTCTCTTGCATTCAGGACAAGTTTGCAATAGAGTCAACGAAAGATCTTTTCGCTATTTATAAATTTTATGTTTTTCACAAACGTGCAATCCATCACATTTAGCTATGGCATAATAGTTGGCCAATCAGTTCTTATTTGCTAAATAACGTCACCTCAGTTATTATCAAATAGGTTAAAACATTATCCACCCAAGTCTACATTGTAGACGCAAACCAAAAATATATAACCATGAGTGGGATGGAGCCTCGTGTAGCTGGAACTGTAGGGGCCATGCAGCACTCATCTGCAATTCGGAGGCCTAGGTCTGCTGCAAATTCTAACAGAAAGATGAGGCTTCTCACGGTAGAGGTGTGAGCCAGCAGTTAATGGAAGTGTTGGGGAGTGAATACCAGGGCACCAGCATTGTGAGGCCTAGTGCAGGGTTGGCTCAAGCAACTGAGAGGACAGGGGAGTTATGTACGAATTTTACTAAGGAGGATCAGGTAGTGAAACTGGGTGGAACAGGGAAGAGTCTTCATAGGGACGGGGAATAAGACGTAGGTGGTGACCTGGTGAAGATAGATAGTCAAACTGGTGGCACTAATGTGCATTTCGTGTAACTGTTTTAGTGTCATAATCGGCCTTATCTTAATGCGGCTGTTAGTCGCGTTAACACGGGGCTGGGGAGGGTGCTGATGGCAGAAGGCGTGGGTCACATCTTAGTGGTGCCAGTTGGGTCTATCAGTAGATCAGGATTCATTAGGCATGGCCTTCGCCTCAATAGGTGTGAGAAGGGAATGTTGGCAAAGCCTGTAGGTTAGTGTAGTACGTGGTGGTGGTGGTGGGATCACTCATGGAAAAATTCCTGTTGTAGTTGGTGTTAGAGCTGCACCTATCTTAGATTGAAGTCAGGTGATGGGTAAACCTACTTCAAGGAAGTTCCTCTAACTAAAGATTCACCTTCTGAGGATGTAATGTGCCCAAAATGAGAAGGAATTAGCATATTTCATTTAAATACTAGAGGTACTAGAAATAAAATTAGTGAACTGCTTTTAGATGTTGACCCTGAAATTATTGGTGTATCAGAGCACCACTTAAATAATTTGACAATTCGCAGGCTTCCTTTACCAGGATACAGATTAGCTGACTGTTTTCAGAGAGTTCCTTGTGGGGTGGCTATGTATGTAAAAAAATCCATTTGAGTCCATAGACGTACCACAACGCTGCACTGAACAGATATTTGAATGTTGTGCAGGGGCAGTCGAATTTAGTGAAACTAAACTTCTAATGTTTTTGTTTATAGGTCCCCTAACTCTGACTTCAGAGCGTTTCTCCTGAAGCTAGATAGGCTTCTTCATTCAATTTGTAGGAAGTACCAGAAATTAGTTATATGTGATGACTTCAATATTAATTTTGTATATGCTGGTGCAAGAAAAGCATGTTGGTAGATCTCATAAATTCATATGATCTGATGCAGACTGTGTTTTTTCCAGTTAGGGTGCAAGGGAACAGTACCACAGCCATAGACAATATTTTTATTCATTCTTCATAACTAGATGGGCAATCTGTTAGTAAAAGGGTGCATGGACTTTCAAACAATAATGCACAAATTTTAACACTGAAAGGCTATTGTACTCAAACCAATATCATATTTAATTACAAACTATGTAGGGAAGTTAATCCAACAGCTACAGAGAATTTTTTAAACCTTGTCAAGGAACAAGATTGGCAGGACGTTTATAGTGCTGAGAACATAGATGATATAAACAATGCTTTCTTTAACACATTTCTCATGCTCTTTGAGAGTTGCTTTCCAGCCCAGTTGGCTGACTAATGGGATAAGGATATTTTGTAGAAATAAATGGGAATTATATCGAAATGTTAGGTCAGAATCCAGCTACAGTAGCCCATTACGAACATTATTATAAGGTGCTTAAAAATGTTATTAGGAAGGCAAAGAGTATGTGGTATGCAAATAGAATAGCTAATTCACAGGATAAAATTAAAACCATATGGTCTGTTTTGAAGGAAGTGTTTGGTCAGCAGCACAAGGTCGACAGTATAAAGTCAGTTTGCAGTAAAAATTTTTCTGTTACTGATAAATCATATATATGTACAGTATTTAACAATCATTTTCTGAGCATTGCTGGTGAATTAAATAAAAATTTAATTTCTACATGGAATCATATAACTTTCTTGGCAAATGCCTTTCCGAGATTGATGTCTGAAATATTCCTCTGTGATACAGACAAGAGGGAGATTGAGTCAATAATAAAATTGCTGGACTCTCATGGTTATGATGGAGTGTCTAGCAGAATATTGAAGTACACTGATGCACATGTTAGCCCTGTATTTAGCCATATTTGTAATTTTTCCTTTAGGAATAATCAGTTTCCTGGACGATTAAAGTACTCAGTATAAAAGGCGCTTCATAACAGGGAGCAAAGAATAATGTAGACAATTTTAGACGTATTTCTCTGCCATCAGCGTTTGCTGAAGTTATTGAAAAGGCTGTGTATGTATGGATAATTGATAATTTTATATCACACCTTTTGCTATCAGATGTACAGTCCGGCTTTAGAAGTCGTTTAACAACTAAACATGCTATATTCCCTTTTGTCCGTGAGGTACTGAATGGGTTAAACAAAGGGTTTATAACGCTAAATCACATCAGTACTCTGTTTTTACAGTTTCTAACACAGAATTCAGCAAAACCTGACGTTTTAATTTCACAGAAGGGGCATATGATTAGTGAAACTGAACACTTCAAATTTAAAGGTGTTCAGACAGATGGTAGGCTGTCGTCGAAAGCTCACGTTCAGGATCTTGTTCAAAGACTTATTACTGCCATTTTTACTATTCGAACGGTATCTGAAGTGAGTGATCGTTCGACACGAAAATTATTCTACTTTGATTATTTTCATTCGCCTATGTCGTATGGTATTATATTTTGGGGTAACTCTTCCCATTCTAAAGGGATATTTTTGGCTGCGAAATGGATGATCGGCAATAAGTTGTGTAAGTTCACGAACCTCTTGTTGACCCCTCTTCATGACGCTGGGTATTTTGACATTGGCCTCCCGATATATACAGGGTGAGTCACCTAACGTTACCGCTGGATATACAGGGTGATTCAAAAAGAATACCACAATTTTAGGAATTTAAAACTCTGCAACGAGAAAAGGCAGAGATAAGCACTATCTGTCGGCGAATTAAGGCAGCTATAAAGTTTCATTTAGTTGTACATTTGTTCGCTTCAGGCGCTGTTGACTAGGCGTCAGCGTCAGTTGATGCTAAGATGGTGACCGCTCAACAGAAAGCTTTTTGTGTTATCGAGTACGGCAGAAGTGAATCGACGACAGTTGTTCAGCGTGCATTTCGAACGAAGTATGGTGTTAAACCTCCTGATAGGTAGTGTATTAAACGTTGGTATAAACAGTTTACAGAGAATGGGTGTTTGTGCAAAGGGAAAAGTTCTGGACGGCCGAGAACGAGTGATGAAAATGTAGCACGCATCCAGCAAGCATTTGTTAGCAGCCCAGGAAAATCGACTCGCAGAGCTACCAGAGAGCTGCAAATTCCACAATCAACTGTATGGAGAGTCCTACGAAAAAGGTTAGTTATGAAACCTGAACTACCCGAGGCGATGGATCGGCCGCCAGGCAGCCCGTGACAGAGCACTTCATCACTGGCCTCCAAGAAGCCCTGATCTTACCCCCTGCGATTTTTTCTTATGGGGGTATGTTAAGGATATGGTGTTTCGGCCACCTCTCCCAGCCACCATTGATGATTTGAAACGAGAAATAACAGCAGCTATCCAAACTGTTACGCCTGATATGCTACAGAGAGTGTGGAACGAGTTGGAGTATCGGGTTGATATTGCTCGAGTGTCTGGAGGGGGCCATATTGAACATCTCTGAACTTGTTTTTGAGTGAAAAAAACCTTTTTAAATACTCTTTGTAATGATGTATAACAGAAGGTTATATTATGTTTCTTTCATTAAATACACATTTTTAAAGTTGTGGTTTCTTTTTGAATCACCCTGTATTTCGTAAACCACATCAAATACTGACGAACAGATTCCACAGACCGAACGTGAGGAGAGGGGATAGTGCAATTGTTTAATACAAATCATAAAAAATGCACGGAAGTATATTTTTTAACACAAACCTACGTTTTTTTAAATGGAACCACGTTAGTTTTGTTAGCACATCTGAAAATATAAACAAATACGTAATCAGTGCCGTTTGTTGCATTGTAAAATGTTAATTACATCCGGAGATATTGTAACCTAAAGTTGACGCTTGAAACCTCCGACGTTCAGTTGCGTGTTGTAACGAACACGGGCCACGGTCGGCGAGCAGCATCTGCAGGGACATGTTTACGATGACGACCGTGTTTACGAGTGTGGCTGTAGTGTACTGTTGTGGTTTGGTCTAGCTGTCGCAGTGTCCGCATGTAGACCAATTGTAGTACACCGTGTTACCAGACGTCTGTGATAGTGTAGTGTTGTAGGAACTGTGGCCATTGTGTATTCGAACTCTGAAAAGGCGGAGATGATACTCATCTATGGCGAGTGTCGACGAAATGCAGCTGAAGCCTGCAGGATGTATGCAGAACGGTACCCGGACAGAGAGCATCCAACGTGCCGCACATTGCAAAACATCTACCGCCAACTGTAAGCTGTCGGCCGAAGTGGCCGCGCGGTTCTGGCGCTGCAGTCTGGAACCGCGAGACCGCTACGGACGCAGGTTCGAATCCTGCCTCGGGCATGGATGTGTGTGATGTCCTTAGGTTAGTTAGGTTTAACTAGTTCTAAGTTCTAGGGGACTAATGACCTCGGCAGTTGAGTCCCATAGTGCTCAGAGTCATTTGAACCATTTGAACTGTATGCAACAAGTATGGTCGTAGCACGCAAACGGGTCGGTAACAGGCCTGTCACAGGAGAAGCGGGTGCAGTTGGTGTGTTAGCTGCTGTTGCCATGAACCCACACATGAGTACACGGGACATTGCTAGAGCCGGGGGACTGAGTCAAAGTAGTGTCATGCGCATACTGCATCGTCACCGCTTTCACCCGTTTCATGTGTCGCTACATTAGCAATTACGTGGTGATGACTTTAATCATCGAGTGCAATTCTGTCAATGGGCATTAACAGAGAATGCGTTGCAGTTCTACCTGTTTACCGATTAAGCGGGTTTCACAAACCACGGGGCAGTGAATCTACGGAACATGCATTACTGGTCCGTGGACAATCTTCGCTGGCTTAGACGGGTAGAGCGACAGCGACCATGGACTGTAAATGTATGGTGCGGAATCATTGGCGACCACCTCATTGGTCCTCACTTCGTTGCAGGGCCCCAAACAGCTGCAACATAAATCGCGTTTCTATAGAATGATCTGCCAACGTTGCTCGAAAATGTCCCACTGGAAACGCGTCGACGTATGTGGTATCAGCATGATGGTGCACCTGCACATTCCGCAATTAACACTAGGCTGACCCTTGACAGGATGTTCGACGGGCGTTTTATAGGACGTGGAGGACGCATAAATTGGCCAGCCCGTTCTCCTGATCTTACACCTCTGGACTTCTTTATGTGGGGTACGTTAAGGAGAATGTGTACCGTGATGTGCCTACAACCCCAGAGGATATGAAACACCGTATTGTGGCAGCCTGCGGCGACATTACACCAGATGTACTGCGGCGTGTACGACATTCATTACGCCAGAGATTGCAATTGTGTGCAGCAAATGATGGCGACCACATTGAACATGTATTGGCCTACATGTCGGGACACACTCTATTCCACTCCGTAATTGAAAACGGAAACCACGTGTGTACCTGTACCTCACCCCTCATGGTAATGTACATGTGCCTCAGTGAAAAAGACCAATAAAAAGGTGTTAGCATGTAGACGTAATGTGCTGTTCCAGTCTCTTCTGTACCTAAGGTACATCACCGTTCCCTTTGGATCCCTACGTAATTCGGTGCTCTCCGATTCACACGATCGAACAGCGTCAACCTTAGGGGTACGATATCTCCGGATGTAATTAACATTTCACAATGCAACAAACGGCACTGATTACGTATTTATTTATGTGTTTAGATGTGCTAACAAAACTAACGGGGTTCCATTTAAAAAAACGTAGGTTTGTGTTAAAAAACATACTTCCGTGCATTTTTTTATGGTTTGTATTAACCAATTACACTAGCCCCTCTCCTCACGTTCGGTCTGTGGAATCGATTCGTCAGTATTTGATGTGGTTTACGAAATATATCCAGCGGTAATGTTAGGTGACTCACCCTGTATATATTATTATTATTATTATTACACAAATTTGGCCGTTAAAGACCGTGAAAACAGTTATTTCTTGCGCTTCTGGGAAGTCTTCTTTCTCTCAGTCCACACTTCTTTCATTCTTGCGCTGAAGGCGGCTTTTTTCTCTTCAGACCATTTAGTTCCACAAGTCTTCTTAATTTTCACACCGAAACCCGTGAATGAATTCAGTTTTTTTCTAAAAAGGTTTCTGTTAAATATTGTTTCCTGATCTATGTCTATTTCTTTTAGATCTCTTTTTGTGTAGATAAACTATAAATTTTTATTTTTTAGATTTGCGATGTACGAAAATATTTGTTTTGTAAGTCTATTCGGGTTCATCCTCATGATGTGAGCATAAAAGGAGCATTTTCTTTTTCTAATTTCGTCTGTAATTTTGCTGCACTTCGTATACACTTCTTTGTTGCTTTTTAGTCTGTATACAGGCTTGCCTTGATCACCTGTTATTTTCCTGTGTCCAAGAATTGTCCTCACAATTCTTCTTTCACGATTTTCTATCTGTTCTGCGTATGTAAAATTTGCCAGTGTTTCTGATGCGTATAGTGTCTGCGGTCTAATGACAGTCTGGTAGTGTCTGAGTTTAATGTTTTTGGATATACATTTTTTTGAATACATTTGTCTGCAGTAGTGAGTTGCTGTCTCTAGTTTTTGTATTCTAGCCCTGCAGGCTGGATGACCTTTTGCCACAGGCTGAATTAGTTCACCAAGATATTTAAAATGTTTAGATACCTGTATTTTCCCGTATTTCGTAGTTATCTTCTTTGGCGGATTTTTTATATTTGTAATGATTTCTGTCTTTTCAAATGAAATTTGCAAGCCTGCTTTTTCAGCAGTTTCTTTAAGTAATTCTATTTGTTTTATTGTGTCTTTTTGTGTGTAAGTTAAACAGGCAAGATCGTCAGCGAAGGCAAAACAGTTGGTTTCAATGGCTTTGTAGCACTTCCATCCAATTTGGACTTTCTCAACTCCATGTTTTTGCGTGAGTTTTCTCCATTCTGCTATGACTTTATCCAGAACACAGTTGAAGAGTACCGGGGACCGCGCATCTCCTTGTCTGACGCCGGTTTTGACCTCGAAATGCCGTGAAATTTCTCCTTGGAATTTTACTTTTGATGTTGTATTTGTTAATGTTTCTTTGATTATGGTGATTGTTTTTTCATCTATTTCATATTCTCTAAGTGTTTTGATGAGTGTGTCCCTATCGATTGAGTCATAAGCTTTTTTGAAATCAATGAATGTTATGAAATATTTCTTGCTCCTTGTAGATAAATAGTTCATTGTGGTTTTGAGGTTAAAAATTTGTTCGGCGCAGGATCTTCCTGGTCTGAAGCCAGCTTGATATTCTCCAAGTTTTCCCTCTGTAATTGGTGATACACGATTGAGCAGGGCTTTTTATAGAATTTTGTATGGGACTGGGAGAAGCGATATTCCACGATAGTTGTTAACATCCCTTTTGTCACCTTTTTTAAACAAAGGGTGAATTAGGGCAGTTTTCCAGTGACTTGGGATTTTCTTGGTTTCCCATACTTGTTCAAGTTCTTTGTGTAGTGCTTCTACTGATGTTTCTCCCCCAAGCTTGAGCATTTATGCTGTAATTGTGTCTTCTCCACATGCTTTCCTGTTTTTGAGATTTTTGATTATGTTTCTGATTTCCTCTCGTTGAATGTGTTGGTAATGTTTCTGGTTGCGTAAAACTGAGAGTCTGGATGGGTGTTTGACAGTTTAGGAGTGTCTCAAAATATTCAGCCAGGATTTCACAGATTTCAGTATTGTTGGTGGCGAGAGTCTTCTCATAAGGTTTAGGCTAGGGGACTGGTATCCTCGGAGTTTCTGGTTGAATGTTTTGTACCAAGCTGCCGTGTTGCATTTCTTGAAATTCTCTTCGATTGAGTCCAGTTGTTGTTTTTCATATTGTTTCTTGGTGTTGCGAATAGTTTTCGAGGCATTCTTTCTGGCTTGCTTAAATTCATCAAAGCTGTTTTCAGTTTTATGTGAGTTCCACTTTTTCCAGGCTGACTCACCCTATATATATATATATATATATATATATATATATATATATATATATATATATATATATATATATATTCCTTACTAAGAATAAGCAGCTTTCACTCGGTTGATATTCGGCAGAAATCAAACCTTAATTTGGATCGGACTTCGTTAAGTCTTGTGCAGAAAGGTGTACAGTAGTGCAGTATACTGCTGCATCCATATCCAGTATTTTCCTAAAATTTTATTAGTTATATTATGTGGGTTTTGGCAGTGTGTTCTTGTTGTTGTAACTCCTGTTTGTGATGCTGATGGTTTCTGTCGTGGAGACATTGATGCATGTGGATGTGATGTCGAATGATGTGAATATTGTGAGTGTGGCTTTTGTGGGTGTACTGACGCAACTGATATTTTTTATCAGCTTTTCGGTGTGGGTATGCTTCGTTTGATTGTATATAGTTAATATTTCTGCAAGAGTGTATGTATTATTTGTAGGTGCACTTTCGAATTTTGCAACTGGCTGTATCGGTGTACCTTGCTTATGATTTATTTGCTGGCAGTTTAGTATGACTATCTTTGGGATCTTTTGTTTTTGCTATTTCATTTCTTGTTCTTGTGAATATGTGGGAGACGTTTTTGGAAGGTGAACATGGAGGGAAAATTATATAGCATGACCGGCAACAGCACCGATTTTCCACTTTTTTCTGTTGTCTAACGAGCTTTGAGAGTTAGTGAATGAATGACTCAGCTTGGTTAAGAATTTCAGGAACGGCATCATGGAACCACTGGAATTAGTTTTTATGCTATTTATTCACACACCATCAGTTTCGATCAAGAGAAATCTTGTCACAGATTGAGATTATATCACGTTAAAAGAACGTTCCTTGTCGTCAAAAAGGCAGGTGTTTCCAGTTGCCCAACCTGTCTCACCTACATGCAACTATTATACATTTTGCATCAGCGATCAAGCAATAAAAATGTATAAAATAACAAATCCATGTAAAAGTGAAAGACATGAAATGAAAACAATTAGCTGTTTCCGTTAGCCTGATACACTGATGATTCGTGACTTGAAGATCGTTATCTTTCAATAAACATACGTTCCAGGATCTTTTGGTGGTTCCATGCTGCAATTCCATAAATGCATTGGAGCTATTAGGTTAAATATCTCCATGTGTTCTCCACACAATCTAACATGTATCCAGTCCCTCTTTCTTAAGCCAGCTTCTGAGTCTTCATCGCCCTAGAAGTAATAATAGCATGATTTTAATAACATCTCATGGTGAAATACTGTCATTTTTGTGTGACATACTATGAGCTTGGCAGCTCTTTACGTAGAGGACGATTGTTACAATGCAACTGTCGTAAGGAACGATGATATAACTTTGCAGGATTTTCTTTAAATCTTGCTATTGTGAATTCTCTTAAGCTTTTAATTATATGGAGAAGAGAGCGACTTTATTTACGAGGAATGACAGTATCCACCACTTGTAGGGCGTCGATTTTAAATGTTGGTTATGAATTCGAATTCTTAAAGAGCACGCTATTCAGAACTTCCTCTTTCTTTACAAAATTAGGAACTTTGTATTCGTACCTATGGCCAAAACGTTAATCTGAAAGAGTTTTGTACTTTCCAGACTCATTCGGAAAGAGAAAATCACTGATCCATCAACTTGTCAGACTTCGTAAACTTTTTCAAGCTATACCAAGAGTTATAGTGCTTTACAAATATGGCCATCGTAGGACACTGTCATTTTAAAGCCGCATTCCACTCAGTTCGGAGCCACAACACGCCCAGAGTCATGTGTCAGACAGTGTATCGTTCTACCGCAAAGTTACTTACAAAATTTTAGACCTCTCTTCAAGACGTTCTTTAGGTGCGCTATACGCTACCCAATGGTGTCTGTTAATGGTTGCATAATAGTAAACCATTGAAGCAAATGTGTTCACAGGTTGGAATGATAACTGTTCCATTTACAGATCATCAATGAAGGTAGTGATAATGTGATGAGTCCTGGATGAAAATGTGATAATATTTCACCTATTGACATAACCATTATACAGGGAAACAATTTTCTCTCTATAAAGGGAGAGCACATGACGTGTTGGCATTATAGGTTTTGGAGCTACTACAATATCTTGCCAGATGTGTATTTCCAGAATAAGTTTCTTGTGGAAGAAAGCGTTTGTCAGAATCAGAGTAGACTTTTTAATCATTCTGCTATAATTACAGTGCCTTCAGTTGTGTGTATTGCACGTAACACAGCAACTGTTGATCCAATGTCTGCCAGAAGATGGATTACATAAAATAAAAGTTAGTCACTATTTTATTCTCTGTCTCATCTTCTTGGGAAGAAAGAAGAAAAATTGGTATTAATACATCGTCAACAACAGGGTTGTTAGGGAAAAGTAATCATGTATGTATATTAAAAGGAGCCGTCCCCATATTTGCCACATGTGGTTTAAAGAAATCATGAAACATATGTGAACGGCTAAGCGAGTGAATCAACCGCCGCCCTGTCGATGGGATGGATTACCATAGTGCCACTTCGGTCTCGCACCCTCTTGATAGTGCAGGAAATCAGTGACTGTTAATGTTAGAAGTGCTTCTTGATGAAGAAAAACGGACATCTCTAAACAGAGCAATCACAGATGTCAGACAGACAGACAGACATACAAGAGAGGTAGCTGCGAAGAACCACTGGGTAACAGATGAAAATATTCAAGTGGTCGACGAAATACAGAAGTTAAAAAAAGTCCAAAGTTACAGCAACTTAGGACAGAAATAAACAGTAAGTCCTTGGAAATCAAGGCGAAATATCTGCAGTCAAAATGTGAAAGAAAACGGAAATGAACCGGTTGTCGGAAATGCTGTTGTATCATACAGATAAATCAAAGTGAACTTCATTGAAATTAAAAGTAAAGGGGGTCACTATAAAGAGCAAAGGAATGCCACCGTTAATCTCAGAGAGAGGCTAAGTGGAAATGGTGCAGTGACGGCCTCTAAGAGATATGGGCTCTTATGTAGAAAAAGAAAAGGGAGTATATGGAAGACACAAGCGATCTAGTATTAAAGTCATAGTTTAGCAGAGTTTTGTGAGTCTTGCGATTGAATAAAACAGAAGAGACATTTCATCGTGATTTCTGAAAATATTGGATGAAAAGACAACCAAACACGTATTCAGGTTGGTGTGTAGAATCTGGTGACTTACCATTACACTTTCTGAAAAATATCATTCACGCTGTCCCAAAGGTACCAGTGGCAGATATGTGCGAGAACAATCACACGATCAATTTAACGAATTATGCATCCATGTTCCTGACAAGAATAATATACAGAAGAATATAAATGAAACTGAGGATATGTGCCGGCCGGCGTGGCTGAGCGGTTCTAGGCGCTACAGTCTGTAACCGCGCGACCGCTACGGTCGGAGGTTCGAATCCTGCCTCGGACATAGATGTGTGTGACGTCTTTAGGTTAGTTAGGTTTAAGTAGTTCTAAGTTCTAGGGGACTGATGAGCTCAGCAGTTAAGTCCCATAGTTCTCAGAGCAATTTTTTTTGTTTTTTTTTTTTTTTTGAGGATCTGCATGACAACGATCAGTTTGTCTTGTCTTGAAAAAATGTAAAGGCGCTTGATCGTGTAAGCAACACTTGTATTTGTCAACTTAGATACAGCGATTGACCATATAAAACGGTGCAAATTTTCGATTTTCAGAGGAAAACAGGAGTAAGATGTACAGAAATAAGGCTAACATAAAATAAAGGAGCCAAATATGGACACTTATCCAAATATAGCCACCGTATCTAAATACTCCAGTAACTTGTGCACTCATGCGGTATTAGCATGAGCAGCTTCAGAGGTGACTGGCAAGTCCAGTACAATGTGGGAAAAAAGAAGCGTTGCCTGTGACAGTGCTGAATCTTGTGTTTTATTTTCAGAACAATGGTGAATTTTTGGGCAGTTATAGTTACAGAATGTGTTTCACTGTGAATTATAATACTGAAGAACCAGCTTCTTAACAGTAAGACGATAGCATTCGTTGCTTTATCTTGGATTCTTTGAACACGTTTTACCTCAGCTTTACCTTTGGCAATCAAGCACCATCACAATGCAGCCCGTTCTACTAATGGCCCCCATGTGGATGTTATTGAATAAAATGACACCGTGAAGATACAAAATGCTCAGCGTGCAATAAATTGCATTCGCCGAACAACAAAGGTCAAAATTAGACTCGGTGGATATATTGCTTTTGCGGGGTCATGAAAAATGCAGTGCATAAATTTCACGTAAAACTACAGTTATTTTCACTCTGCGTTGGGAAAGTAAATATTAATATTTGGATGTTTTCTAGTATTAACTAATTTTTAGAAGTTCTTATGCGGTTAACGATTTTATCACCGTCTCTACAGATTTTGCATGTCTGTAATACGTAGGGGCAATGTTAGGAAAACCTATCTCATAAATAAAAGACAGCCACTTTTTTGCATTCGATTAGTTTCTACATTCTTCTTAAAACTGTAACAAAAATTGACCTTGTCACAAATAGTAAACATCGTTGGGTGTGTAATGAAGCATGAACTCTTTTTTGTTCCAGAAATTTTCTTGATTTACAAGTGATTATAGAAAAAAGAGGGCCATATTTGAAAGCCTTATCTTTCAATGACTTACAGGAGCCAGAGGGAATAACAAGAATGGAAAATCAAGAACGAACTGCTGGGCTTAAAAAGGGTATATAAATGAGATGCAGAACTTCATCCCTACTCTTGAATCTATAAATCGAAGAAGCAAGAACGGAAATACAGTGAGTTTAAAATTCATTGCGACAGGAAATCAAAGAAAAGACTCACTGGTGACATGGCAATTCTAACTGAAAGTGAAGAAAAATTACAAGATCAGTTACATGGGACGAACAGCTTAATGAGTAGAGAATATAGAATGAGAGTAAATAGAAGGAATACGAAAGTAGTGTGTAATAGCAGATATCAGGTTACCGACGAACGTAACGTCGAAGTCGTAACCACGAAGGAAATAAAGCTAAAAAGTTCCTCTGCCTTATAAGGAAAAAACGAAATACGGACGAAGCAAGCAGGATATAATGCGCAGACGAAGAAGACAGGTATCAAACATTGGCTCTCATTTGAAGACCAAATCGCCTAACCGAGTAAGGTGGCGCAGTGGTTAGCACACTGGACTTGCATTCGGGAGAACGACGGTTCAATCCTGATTCCGACCATCCTGCTTTAGGTTTTCCGGGATTTCCCTAAATCGCTTTAGTCATATGCCGGGATGATTCCTTTGAAAGGGCACGGCCGACTTCCTTCCCCATCCTTCTCTAATCCGATGAGATCGGTGACCTCGCTGTTTGGTCTCTTCTTCCAAATCAACCAAACCAAATCGCTTAGAATGTACATTTGGAGCATACAGGGTGTTACAAAAAGGTACGGCCAAACTTTCAGGTGACATTCCTCATACACAAAGAAAGAAAATATGTTATGTGGACATGTGTCCGGAAACGCTTACTTTCCATGTTAGTGCTCATTTTATTACATATCTTCAAATCACATTAATCATGGAATGGAAACACACAACAACAGAACGTACCAGCGTGACTTCAAACACTTTGTTACAGGAAATGTTCAAAATGTCCTCCGTTAGCGAGGATACATGCATCCACCCTCCCTGATGCGCTTATGCAGCCCTGGAGAATGGCGTATTGTATCATAGCCGTCCACAAATACGAGCACGAAGAGTCTCTACATTTGGTACCGGGGTTGCGTAGACAAGAGCTTTCAAATGCCCCCGTAAATGAAAGTCAAGAGGGTTGAGGTCAGGAGAGCGGGGAGGCCATGGAATTGGTCCGCCTCTACCAATCCATCGGTCACCGAACCTGTTGTTGAGAAGCGTACGAACACCGACTGAAATGTGCAGGAGCTCCATCGTGCATGAACCACATGTTGCGTCGTACTTGTAAAGGCACATGTTCTAGCAGCACAGGTAGAGTATCCAGTATGAAATCATGATAACGTGCTCCATTGAGCATGGGGCCCAATCAAGACATTACCAACAATGCCTGCCCAAATGTTCACAGAAAATCTGTGTTGATGACGTGATTGCACAATTGCGTGCGGATTCTCGTCAGCCCACACACGTTGATTGTGAAAATTTACAATTTGACCAAGTTGATATGAAGCCTCATCCGTAAAGAGAACATTTGCACTGAAATGAGGATTGACACATTGTAGGATGAACCATTCGCAGACGTGTACCCGTGGAGGCCAATCAGCTGCTGATAGTGCCTGCACATGCTATACATGGTACGGAAACAACTGGTTCTCCCGTAGCACTCTCCATACAGTGATGTGGTCAACGTTACTTTGTACAGTAGCAACTTCTCTGACGCTGACATTAGGGTTATCGTCAACTGGACGAAGATTTGCCTCGTCCATTGCAGGTGTCCTCGTCGTTCTAGGTCTTCCCCAGTCGCGAGTCATAGGATGGAATGTTTTGTGCTCCCTAAGACGCCGATCAATTGCTTCGAAAGTCTTCCTGTCGGGACACCTTCGTTCTGGAAATCCGTCTCGATACAGACGTACCGCGCCACAGCTATTGCCCCGTGCTAATCCATACATCAAATGGGCATCTGCCAACCCCGCATTTGTAAACATTGCACTGACTGCAAAACCACGTTCGTGATGAACACTAACCTGTTGATGCTGCGTACTGATGTGCTTGATGCTAGTACTGTAGAGCAATGAGTCGCATGTCAACACAAGCACCGAAGTCAACATTACCTTCCTTCAATTGGGCCAACTGGCGGTGAATTTAGGAAGTACAGTACATACTGACGAAACTAAAATGAGATCTAACATGGAAATTAAAGCGATTCCGGACACATGTCCACATAACATCTTTTCTTTATTTGTGTGTGAGGAATATTTCCTGAAAGTTTGGCCGTACCTTTTTGTAACACCCTGTATAATTGTATGGTAGTATATCATGAACTGGGAAAATCCCTAAAAGAAGGGAATCGAAGCGTTGGAGATGTGATGCTATAGAACAATGCTGAAAATGAGGTGGACTGGTAACGAATAAGGTCGTTCTCGGAAGAATCGACAAGAAAGCAACATATGAAAAACGCTGAAAAGAAGAAGGGACAAGATGGTGAGACTCTTGTTAACACTTCAAGGAGTAACTTCCATGCTACTATGGGAGCTGCAGAGGATAAAAACTGTAGCAGATGACAGAGATTGGAATATATCCAACAAGTAACTGAGGGTGTAGGATTACAGTGCTACTCTGAGATTAACGGGTTGCCACAGGAGCGGAATTCCTGGCAAGCTGCACTAAACAAGTCAGAGGACTGGTGACTCAAAAACTTATATATTTTACGACTATAGTCAAAATAAGTATACAGATGCTGCATAACACTGATTTATTGCATTCATTGTAGGTTTCCGGTTTACCATAAATAGCGCCTATTTATACGAAAGACAGCACTGTTCGTTAGCAGGATTCCGTGATATATGATATTTTGGTGAAAGCAGTAATTTCACAGAAAGAGAAGATCAAAAGTTTACACTCCAATAAATACCGAATTCCTATCTCTATGTGCTTTCAACGAACCAAGTGATCATCGTTACACACGCTATAAACTGGAGAATGGAGATACGAAAGCGCAGACCGCGAAAACGATTCGCGTAACAGAGCACGGGGGCTGAGGCAGACATCTGCCAGCTTCCGCGCTCCCTCCGCCCTTCACCGCTGGCGCTGCTAACGGTTCTAACTTGTACTGCGCTTCGCACAAAACGGCGTAAACACTTTAACCACGCCCCGTTGACGTCGCCAGAGAAGGAATATCCGATGTCAGGGGCGTTCTCTCCGCTGAGTGCCTTCCAATTAGGACTGCCGTCCTCACAGGTTTCTCTCAGTCTGTGTGCGAGCGTACTCTTGTAGATGTGTGTGTGTGTATATTGTGCGCGCTCTTTTCCGTGAGAAGCAGGCGGCGAAGAAGAGAAAAATAACAACAAGGAGAGTGAATTAGTGTACGCGCGCGCTTGTGTGTGTGTGTTCGTATATGTCTATATGATTATAAGAGAGAAAATTGGAGAATGGGAGTGCGAGAGAAGAAGGTGGTGTGTGTGTGGGGGGGGGGGGGGAGGGGGGGGGGGAGGGGAGCGTTAGGGGGAGGTACGGTAGAGAAGGAGTGTGCAGTAGAGAAACAGAGAATACTCGAGTAACTGTGAGTATTGCTGAGCTGTAATAGGTGGTGCTATACCCGTTAGAGATTTTTTGGAAGCCATTTGCCTCTCGATGTTCGTTGTTTATTTTTGTACGAAAACTGACATTTATGTCCAATTATTCGACAGAATGTTCCTATTTCCATACAAATGAGATTATACGCGAGAATCAGATGTTCTTTATCGTTATTTTAAACCATAATTTGTACTCCACAGACAACTATAATCGAAAACCGAACAACGTTGTGGAATTTTGCTGTCGTATGACGTCAAAAAACGTGTATTGTTAATATTTTCTTTTCGATTCGGAAGAGAACCGGATCTAGGAATAACGCACAACGTTATTCCCCAGAAACTTGTAGCAAGTATTGTGGATCAGCGTATCAATTTAGTAACGGCGCGAACTGTTGAGGCCTTGTAACATCCACTATAATAATTAACTAACCCTATCCAAACAGACCTCGGCAGGCCAAACAGTACCGACAGACCGCCTTATCCTTAGCCGTTAGGCTTCACTAGATGCGGATATAGAGGGGCATGTGGTCGTCACATCGCTCTCCCTGCCCTTTGTCAGCTTTCCAGATCAAAGTCGCTACTCTTCAACCAAGAAACTCCTCAACTGGCCCCTGAAGGGCTGAATGCACTCCACTTTCCAACAGCGCTCGCAGCTAGCCAAATCCGACAGCGGTTAACTTAGGTGATCTGACGGGAAAGGGAGTTACCATTGTGGCAAAGCCGTTGACACAGTAATAATTACGATACCTTGCATATCACTCAAATGTCTAGGAATAACACTAATATGCGATGAAAGAGGGAAATAAAAGTGCAGAGAAGAATGGAACATACGTGTAGTCCGACTAATAGCAATGGGATCACCGTTCTTGATTGTTGACATAGTATCCTATCGTCACGGAATTTCTCAGAGGAAAATAGCAAAAGTAATTATAATGGTTGAAACCGTTCTGTCCTTCCGAATTCCTTCCGCATGTGTTACGTAAATGCTAAAGTCTATTTAATTTGAGTCCTATGACAGCTACGTTTCTGTCTGCTGGGGAAAAAAAAACACGATGAGCTTACCAGAGGTAATTTGAAGAGAGCGCACAGTATTTTCTTCATTTATTTTGATAAGCTTCTGCAAATCTTTACGCGTTTTGTAACTTTATTTCCGAATTTTAGCTGAACTTTCTTCATTATTGTTATGACCTTCTCGAATGTCTGTAACCCATTAGGCAATTTTTCTGTTTATTGGTACGTTCCTCCAGCTCTTTCAAATTTCTTTATGTCGTTTGTCCTGGAATTCTTATTTCCCTTCATGAATTTTACAAAAATTTTCATTAATTTTTCTGGAAATTTCCTGAAAATTTGGTTTGAATCGGCTACTAACTCTTTTAGAGTTGTTCATTTTAGTTCTCTCTTTACTACTTACTATAACAGTATTTCAACTGCTATAATAACTCTTGCACTGTTTTCTTCATCCCCTTCTATATTATTGTTCTGAAATTCATAAGCGTTTGGCACAAGATGCATAGAGCCTGTATCAAACTATTTCTCTACTACACATGGAAAGAACGAACAGGAAAATCTTTCACTGTGACCTCTGATTTCTCTTACTTTGTTGTTGATCATTTCTCACGATGTAGGTGGAAGTCAACAAAATATTTCGATATTCAAAGGTTCACAGGTTGGTGATACAGATTTCAAGAGATTTGCCGCAACGGAAGAATCTTTGTTTGGAAGATCCCATATCTCTTATATCCGATGCAAGCTGTCTTTTTCAATATCCTTCGTCAGTCCTACCTGGTAATAAGCCAAACAGCATATCAGTAATCCAAAAGTTGCGCCATCCATCTGATCAGCCACTGAAACACAGTTACTAAATCTCCTTACCCATGGTGTATTTCTATGTGGTGGTTCCAATTTAAGTTTTTAGTTATAATCCCAAGGTGTACAGTTTACTCCATAACATTTAAATTTATGTGATTTATCATGCAACCAAAATTTTACTGATTACTTTTTTTTTAGTACCCGTTCTGAGTCCTGGCAGTTTTCAGATCTGCCAGGTTTCTTCGGTGTGATTGATTAACGGTGTGAATCGAATTACGAAGACACATTTATACACACACGTACAGTTTCCTCGCATCTGACGCACGGCAGGCGGTAGTGGTACTCATCTCATAACCCAAAATGAACTTTTCCTCTGGGGTGAAGCGTGCGCTAGGTTTGGGCAAAGACATTTCTCCGTGATATCCTTTCTTCCACAAATGCTAGGGCCTCCAGGTATACAGAAGCTCTTCTGTGATGTTTGCAAAGTGGTAGAGAGGCTCTGATGGGTGATGGGGGTGAAATTGTGAGAGTGAGTCTTGCGCGGACAGTTTAGTCAGGAGAGGAAGTACCAGCAAAAATAAGTAACGTTTCACGCAAGGTCATTGGAGGGGGGTGGGTTGGGGGGGGGGGGTAGAAGGCTCACAGAGGAAATCTTTCACAGAACTCCACACAAAATCATGCACCGTAAGGTTAGGTAGCTCTTCTTTTATAAATACTGTTACAGTCTGATTTCAATGTGGTAGTGGACCGTTCTGACAAAAAAATGAAGTTTACTGCATGTATTTGTAATTGTAAAAAAGGCCAGAACTGTAACAAAATTAGGCACAAAATTCCAGTACACATCTTTTCCGTAAAAAGAACGAGCCATAATCTGCGACGCAAAACGCTCACCAGTGGTATGCGATTATGGTGTTCACCATGTCCCTCCGTCGTAGTGATTCACTTCTGCACTTAAATGGAACGTAGCCTCATAATTGAATTCTAAACTTTTATTTTCTATCTCCACACCCGGAATGAACTTACAGCCCCCTACATATAATCTCTTGTCATCACCATAATAGTTTGTAGTAGCTGCATCACATATGTTCTCAAATCTGTTTTGAAACACCATGTAATGTAAGCGAATGACATATTTAGGTTTAGACTCGCCCCAGAGGAGAAGTTCATTTTGGGTTATGAGCTGAGTACCACTACCGTCTGCCGTGCGTCAGATGCGAGGAAAATGTACGTGTGTGTATAAATATGTCTCCTTGGTTTGAATAGCACAGTGTTGGAAAATCCATTCGAATCAACTGCAAATGATTTGGATGAAACCTGAGAAGTGGAAAATCCTGCCGACTACAACATACAACCTAAAGAACAATAGAAATAAATAAGTCTTTCAAACCTTTATCCATAGCCGTTCATTTTAATGCCCAGAGGCACTTGAAAAGAAAATGAATTTTGAAATCGCCCATTTATCTTAATTAAGGCACCCGTTAAGAGGTCGCTCCTAGTCATGATGCAAATGTTGATGAATGGTAAGTGCTTCATTTCACTGGATTGTGCCCCACCAGCAGAAAAAAAGTGGCAACGTGGTCCCTTAATAAACCACCGTACACACTTAGCTCAACAAATTTGTACCATAGCGCTAACGTTGTACGTTTGTCTTCATCCTTTTCCATACGGGAAAGCATATTAGTAATATCTAACCTGCGACATGAATGGTTCACACACCACAGAATTCGCCCATACATGCAACTCGAAACGACCCTGATGGCTACTGGTAGCATCCATTAGGAACGACTTTCATCAGATTGAATGAGTCAAAACATTTCTCTCATTAAAGCGATTTCATGGTCTCTCTCACGTTACTCCAGTGAGCTGGAAGGGACTCCTCTCGAGAGCTGACACTGGCTATTTTGCTTCGTTATGCCGCCTCATTATACCAGTGACACGCTATTCGACCATTCAGAAACATGAATTATTCATGAATCGTAAATCGAGTTGCCCTTCTGTCAGGTCAGGTACCTACGACGACGCTTCTGATGGAGCATTTGTGCGCACCCACGCAGATGGCTACTGGCGTAGCTCCTCTCTCACGATCAAATTCATAAGACGGAGAATTGTGTAAATCCAAGTTTATAACCCGAAGGAAACAAACAGTGCTTTATCATAATTTTATGTACGTGTTTGCATTATTATTAGCAACATTTGTTGTAGTATCTCGTTGCGATATTATACTCCATTTATGACATTGCTAACACTATTGTTCTGTAAATATTTGTAGCGTCCAAATACCTCTTTCCTTTATTGCACGCCATTTACGTGTGTGGTTTTGTGAAGGAGATCCATCCGCCCTGTTAACACTTCTTCGGGATCTTTCCTTTATAATCTATGACTTAAGAGCGTCTCAGTTCATAGGAAGTAGTGCAAAAAACTAAATATACATTGATTATTCGTTTTAGACACAACAGCATTTCTACCAGAGTCAGTACCATAAACACGTACTAGATTACACATAGAGCAAATTTGTATTATCTACACTCCTTCCTTTACTCTCTTAAATTAACGCTTTACGTTCTACCGCGTCACAGAATAATTTTAGATTATTGATTGCAAGGGTTGGTCACCATCCGTTCTTAAAGTTATGTGACCCTAATGTAGAGTTGGTGCTTACAGCTCATCCACGCTGTCGCAGGCTGTATTCATTACCTTACATCACTAACATAACATAGATACCGCTGGCAGAAATCCGTAGCGCATTCGAAGCAGTCGAAGAAGTGCATACTATTTAAAAGCGATGTAACAATACTGACCTATAAGTAAAAAATATTTCAGTACACACATTTGATTCGTCTAGTAACAACGAAAAAGTAATGAATTTTTATTTATTCATCACACAAAAATTCCCATGAAGGTAGCCAACAACAGGATGGAATTTTTCCAACAGATCATTGCTTGATTCATTCTTTAACTGGATTAAATTATTGTCAAAATATTTAATATGTCATGCCAAGCTGTTTAAAATGTATCAGCATACTTGTGTGACGCCTTTTTCAACCAATGTTACGTCCCAAGAATGGTGTCAGGCTTTGTATTACGCACTTCAGCTGGTGTTTTGAGGAAAGTAAAGTACTGACAATGATAAAGCCGTTTATACACCACGTTATGTTGTAAAGCTGCTGCGATAATGATAAGCTGCTTCAAGAGGTCTACGTGTGGAATTCTTGGAAACACATGATACAATTCTCATAAAACACTCTTGTAAAGTAAAAATGTTAGCCGTGTTCATAGTACTTACGATGAACTAGTAATGTGATTTTGTAATTATGTCTTTTTAAAATACTGCTTATGTGACGAAATAGCAAATGTAAAGATGAAATACATATATTTCTTTACTTTAAACACACCAAAGGCAGTAATTTAATCCTAATTTTCTGAAATACGATGTGTTGGTGTTTCCTAAAGTTGGAAGTTGCTTATCTTGATATTATTTTATGACAAGACCGTAACTTTATTTACAGAGTCTTGTCAAAATAACTACGTAGTGATCATATTTTATGGTACTTTGTTCCATTCTCACTAACGTTAGTGGTACAGTTGTTTACTGCTATCCCCTGTGCCCGATCTTCTGCCCATTTCATCAAATTCCGTCTCGGCGCACAACCATAGCGCTGTCATCGTGATATTACGGTACCTCCTGGTGTTGCCAAGACAACTCATGCTATGTGGACGGCATGAGACGGGGAGTCCGTATTAGGCGGTAATGCAGTCGGCGTCCACAGCTGCGAGGAGTGTGGCGCTAGGCCGAGGGAGACGGTCGAGCAACTGTGGACAAAGCAAGCGTTTGAAATCGCTGATTTTTAGGGTTGAAACTCCGCCCGGTATATGAATGAATTTCTCCATTGTTCACGCAGATTATTTATTCCTCTGGGCATTGTACTGTCTTCTCACCTTCGTAACCATTGGCTCAAGCAACGAATATTAGTTTATCAATACAGTTTTCTAACCCCGACATCGTTGTCAAATTATCCAAATTATTTAAATATATGTTTTTACCGTAAATTTATAAATTTGGAGATCCACATAAAAATTTATCATTCTTGTTAGTAGCTAATACTTTATTAACCTTTTTCTTTGAAATTAATAAATCCAACCACTTTCTTGTTCCTTACAATTAAACTATCCTTATATCTTATGACATTACATGTGAGATACAAAAAAAACTCAAGGTCTTGTAATCTACGCTAGAGTGCTTGAAGCTGAGAGTGTCAATCACCACTGAAGGATATAGCAGTAAGTCATATCGACAGAATATAAACTACGATTCTGCTCGTGCCAGTATCCAGGAGTATTTTTAAATTTTCAAAACCAAGGGTCACGTAACCTTAGCCCTTAGACTAAGACACATCATACTGTTCGCGGTAATAGTTTCCCTCGTTTATTTATCGTTGTATGAAGCCTTTCATCCGCGCGGATAGCCATGCGTGTTAAAGCATCATTCTGGGAGGGGGAGGAGCGACGGATTTGGATCAAATTAACGACGAGTGTTGGTATGTAGGCCAGCCTGTGTGTGCGCGCGGTTTCCCACAGTCCAGTAGGTGAGTACCGGGCTGGTAGGCAAGTCCCGCCACAGTTACGCGATTCGCCAAAACTTCCAAAACTTCGCTAACTCCACATGAATGACACCACACGCACTCAGTTGGCGTACACATATTCCGTTCCGTGGGGTCGAAGCAGGGATTGGGGAAAGGGGGGGGGGGGAGGGAGGGGAAACAGGGTGGCGACGTAGAGTGCATCCAGCCACCCCTTAAACTAGTCATGCCACATCCGTTAATAACCATCTTGACCCTGCCCCGATGCGGTACAAAGACACACGAAAAATTAGGGTAAGCTATCTTTCAGGTGGAACATAACCCGTTGAGAGACAGTGCTTTAAACTACAAACAATTTCTCAATTTGAGTGTTAGTCTTCTTTCCGTCTCTCGAAATTATACAATAATGTAGCTGGTCGATAGCTTATTACCACTTTACCTCCTGCTAAAAAAGAGGTATTCAAAAGATTCATCACCTATATGTGATAGTACACAGTAATTCCCTGACGAAGAATATTTATTTTGCTCAAATTTCATTGTATCTAAAAGCAAATATACTTGAAAGATAATTCATAATATTCATCGTTGCATTAAGAAATGAAATTTGATACATATTTTGGGGAACAATATTTGACAGTAAGCTACTCAAACTAAATCCAAAAGTATAATAGTAAAGAGCTTAAGGCATATGCCAAGGAATAAGAATTTTCATCTCCTCTCACTGTTCACATTAGCAGAGTGGGACGGAAAGTGACTAATTTTGATTCTAAGTATTCTGTCCCATGTACTGTACAGAGGCTTAAGTAACATTACATAAATGAGAATGGATAAAGTACTTCCTACAGACAAAAGTTGACCATTACAAATGATTTCAATCCATTGGGCTATCTATTATCATCACGACTCTTACCTTTCTTTGTCTTTAAAGAAATTTCCGCATTTCATTCATTTGCTAATCAGTCTCGTTTTGATTTGATCCAAAATAATTGTTCAAAAAATGGTTCAAATGGCTCTGAGCACTATGGGACTTAACATCTATGGTCATCAGTCCCCTAGAACTTAGAACTACTTAAACCTAACTAACCTAAGGACAGCACACAACACCCAGCCATCACGAGGCAGAGAAAGTCTCTGACCCCGCCGGGAATCGAACCCGGGAACCCAGGCGTGGGAAGCGAGAACGCTACCGCACGACCACGAGATGCGGGCTAAAATAATTGTTCCACATGTAACTATGAGGAGTCCTTAGTTCTTCTTTCAGATTTATGTAATTTGAGATAAGGATTACATTAGTAGACAACCGCAAAGCCCCAGCTGTAACACCGATTCCCGTCAGATCACCGAAGTTAAGCGCTGTCGGACTTGGGTAGCACTTGGATCGGTGGCCGACAGGATCTGCCGAAAGCCGTTGGCAAGCAGCGTCCACTGGCCTTGTGAGGCCAGCTGAGTAGCTACTTGGTTGAGAGGTAGTGGTTCCGGTCACAAAAACTAACAATGACTGGGAGAGCTGGGTGCTGACCACATTGTAATTTAAGTCATCACTCATTACTGTTGCTTCATTTTAAATACAATGTTCATCAGTTTACAAAAAAATGGTTCAAATGGCTCTGAGTACTACGGGACTTAACATCTGAGGTCATCAGTCCCCTAGAACTTAGAACTACTTAAACCTAACTAACCTATGGACATCACACACATCCGTGCCCGAGGCAGGATTCGAACATGCGACCGTAGCGGTCGCACTGTTCCAGACTGAAGCGCCTAGAACCGCTCGGCCACACAGGTCGGCTCCTCAGTTTACATTCGAAGGTCTGAATGTGCCTGTAAGCCGTGAGGTCACGACATCAAATCCCGGTTGGACCACGGATTTGTTCCGTCTGGTTTCAACGCAACCTACAGCTCTAAGTGATGTGAAGATTCGCCAGAAACAAGTAGTTCCGATTTAACGTTACGCTGCTGGTCCCCTTTCCCCGACTGGAGAGCTGTGGTGGGTTAGGCGTCCAATTAGAATATTTATACCAAGTCATTGACGCACACGTAATTGTTAATATTAGTTGATGTTACCGTTCATGCAGTAAGATATTGGTGACGTTTAATCCACTCACTAAGAGGAGTATTTGTACTGTATAACAGTCACTATTGGGTTGTGGATAATATTTGTTGTTTACTTCAGTGTATTAGTCTAGCCGGATTGTATTATGTAAGTAATTATGGAATTACTCACTTGATTCTTCATTTATTACAATTTTTTTCCTTTTAGTTTTTCCTTTATGCCAAGAAGTTTGACATGAAATTGTAGTAATTCAGCATCACTATATAAGAGCATCAGGTAATGTTCTCGTATCATGAACTGTCGACACTTAAATACATTTTGGAAGTAGACATGTCAGTAAAATGTTTCGAAAATGGTGGTATTGGTTCATCTAATATCAGATGGTTATCGCATGACGGTAGAACACGAAATGTTCAAGGAATAATGTGCGGCTCTAGAATGGCTTTACTTTAGAGACTTCGCTTCTGAGGGACTTATTATATTTTACGGTGTTTGATATTAATGGTCGTAGCAAATCGTCGAGTAGTTCGATGTATACCTCAAAATTATTAGATACCATCTTTTGTATTTGAATATAATGATTAGATTTCCTTTAATTTCGAGATCGAAGATACAGAGTATTGCAAAATCAAAAATATTCGCTCTTTATGCATACCTTTGTACTCCTTCGATGAAGGTATTGTAGACTTGAGTAACAGCATGTAAGTGGGAGGAAAGAAAAGAAAGTTACTTGTAGGTTTCTATGACAGATTCCCCCCCGTGAACCATGGACCTTGCCGTTGGTGGGGAGGCTTGCGTGCCTCAGCGCTACAGATAGCCGTACCGTAGGTGCAACCACAACGGAGGGGTATCTGCTGAGAGGCCAGACAAACGTGTGGTTCCTGAAGAGGGGCAGCAGCCTTTTCAGTAGTTGCAAGGGCAACAGTCTGGATGATTGACTGATCTGGCCTTGTAACAATAACCAAAACTGCCTTGCTGTGCTGGTACTGCGAACGGCTGAAAGCAAGGGGAAACTACAGCCGTAATTTTTCCCGAGGGCATGCAGCTTTACTGTATGATTACATGATGGTGGCGTCCTCTTGGGTAAAATATTCCGGAGGTAAAATAGCCCCCATTCGGATCTCCGGGCGGGGACTACTCAAGAGGATGTCGTTATCAGGAGAAACAAAACTGGCGTTCTACGGATCGGAGCGTGGAATGTCAGATCCCTTAATCGGGCAGGTAGGTTAGAAAATTTAAAAAGGGAAATGGATAGGTTGAAGTTAGATATAGTGGGAATTAATGAAGTTCGGTGGCAGGAGGAACAAGACTTCTGGTCAGGTGACTACAGGTTTATAAACACAAAATTAAATAGGGAGTAGGTTTAATAATGAATAGGAAAATAGGAATGCAGGTAAGCTACTACAAACAGCATAGTGAACGCTTTATTGTGGCCAAGATAGATACGAAGCCCACGCCTACTACAGTAGTACAAGTTTATATGCCAACTAGCTCTGCAGATGACGATGAAATTGAAGAAATATATGATGAAATAAAAGAAATTATTCAGATTGTGAAGGGAGACGAAAATTTAATAGTCATGGGTGACTGGAATTCGAGTGTAGGAAAAGGGAGAGAAGGAAACATAGTAGGTGAATATGGATTGGGGGACAGAAATGAAAGAGGAAGCCGCCTGGTAGAATTTTGCACAGAGCACAACATAATCATAAGTAACACTTGGTTTAAGAATCATGAAAGAAGGTTGTATACATGGAAGAACCCTGGAGATACTAAAAGGTATCAGATAGATTATATAATGGTAAGACAGAGATTTAGGAACCAGGTTTTAAATTGTAAGACATTTCCAGGGGCAGATGTGGACTCTGACCACAATCTATTGGATATGACCTGTAGATTAAAACTGAAGAAACTGCAAAAAGGTGGGAATTTAAGGAGATGGGACCTGGATAAACTAAAAGAACCAGAGGTGGTACAGAGATTCAGGGAGAGCATAAGGGAGCAATTGACAGGAATGGGGGAAATAAATACAGTAGAAGAAGAATGGGTAGCTTTGAGGGATGAAGTAGTGAAGGCAGCAGAGGATCAAGTAGGTAAAAAGACGAGGGCTAGTAGAAATCCTTGGGTAACAGAAGACATATTGAATTTAATTGATGAAAGTAGAAAATATAAAAATGCAGTAAGTGAAACAGGCAAAAAGGAATACAAACGTCTCAAAAATGAGATCGACAGGAAGTGCAAAATGGCTAAGCAGGGATGGCTAGAGGACAAATGTAAGGATGTAGAGGCCTATCTCACTAGGGGTAAGATAGATACCGCCTACAGGAAAATTAAAGAGACCTTTGGAGATAAGAGAACGACTTGTATGAATATCAAGAGCTCAGATGGAAACCCAGTTCTAAGCAAAGAAGGGAAAGCAGAAAGGTGGAAGGAGTATATAGAGGGTCTATACAAGGGCGATGTACTTGAGGACAATATTATGGAAATGGAAGATGATGTAGATGAAGATGAAATGGGAGATATGGTACTGCGTGAAGAGTTTGACAGAGCACTGACAGACCTGAGTCGAAACAAGGCCCCCGGAGTAGACAATATTCCATTGGAACTACTGACGGCCGTGGGAGAGCCAGTCCTGACAAAACTATACCATCTGGTGAGCAAGATGTATGAAACAGGTGAAATACCCTCAGACTTCAAGAAGAATATAATAATTCCAATCCCAAAGAAAGCAGGTGTTGACAGATGTGAAAATTACCGAACTATCAGCTTAATAAGTCACATCTGCAAAATACTAACACGAATTCTTTGCAGACGAATGGAAAAACTAGTAGAAGCCAACCTCGGGGAAGATCAGTTTGGATTCCGTAGAAACACTGGAACACGTGAGGCAATACTGACCTTACGACGTATCTTAGAAGAAAGATTACGGAAAGGCAAACCTACGTTTCTAGCATTTGTAGACTTAGAGAAAGCTTTTGACAATGTTGACTGGAATACTCTCTTTCAAATTCTAAAGGTGGCAGGGGTAAAATACAGGGAGCGAAAGGCTATTTACAATTTGTACAGAAACCAGATGGCAGTTATAAGAGTCGAGGGACATGAAAGGGAAGCAGTGGATGGGAAGGGAGTAAGACAGGGTATATTGAGCAAGCAGTAAAGGAAACAAAAGAAAAATTCGGAGTAGGTATTAAAATTCATGGAAAAGAAATAAAAACTTTGAGGTTCGCCGATGACATTGTAATTCTGTCAGAGACAGCAAAGGGCTTGGAAGAGCAGTTGAATGGAATGGACAGTGTCTTGAAAGGAGGATATAAGATGAACATCAACAAAAGCAAAACAAGGATAATGGAATGTAGTCTAATTAAGTCGGGTGATGCTGAGGGAATTAGATTAGGAAATGAGGCACTTAAAGTAGTAAAGGAGTTTTGCTATTTGGGGAGCAAAATAACTGATGATGGTCGAAGTAGAGAGGATATAAAATATAGGCTGGCAATGGCAAGGAAAGCGTTTCTGAAGAAGAGAAATTTGTTAACATCCAGTATTGATTTAAGTGTCAGGAAGTCATTTCTGAAAGTATTCGTATGGAGTGTAGCCATGAATGGAAGTGAAACATGGACGATAAATAGTTTGGACAAGAAGAGAATAGAAGCTTTCGAAATGTGGTGCTACAGAAGAATGCTGAAGATTAGATGGGTAGATCACATAACTAATGAGGAAGTATTGAATAGGATTGGGGAGAAGAGAAGTTTGTGGCACAACTTGACCAGAGGAAGGGATCGGTTGGTAGGACATGTTCTGAGGCATCAAGGGATCGCCAATCTAGTATTGGAGGGCAGCGTGGAGGGTAAAAATCGTAGAGGGAGACCAAGAGATGAATACACTAATCAGATTCAGAAGGATGTGGGTTGCAGTAGGTACTGGGAGATAAAAAGGCTTGCACAGGATAGAGTAGCATGGAGGGCTGCATCAAACCAGTCTCAGGACTGAAGACCACAACAACAACAACATGACAGATTACACCTGGCTACAGAACACAGTCACTTTCAAAATCTATAAACGAGGTAACATCTTTCTGAATACTACACAAGTCACCCAACAGTGTATAATGGAGGGTACTTTGAGCACTGTTATGTGAAAATGACTGCGAAGCATAGCTGTATGTTGCCACTGTGATGAACTGTAGATTGTACTTCGAATGAATAAAGAAAAAGATATAAATGAAAAATGTGAAATAACTGAAAATTTCGAAAAGGATGAGACAAAATGCATACTCTCCGAGGTAATAAGTGGTAGCATGTGTAATGAATATGTTGATATACCAGTGAAGGTATTGTTGGATATAACAACAACGAATGAACTGAGACACTACTGTTCTTCAACAAAAGTAGATGCAGCTACATCTCAGCAAACTGGCGAAAGAAAAATGTGAATAATGCAACAAGACTACACCAGTATAAATAGCTTAAGAAAGATATTGACAGTAACTGCGAGAATGTCAAATCGAAATTGACAAAAGAGACATAATGAGACTGAGAAAATGGACAGTGTGATAACTCTGATCTTTAAAATAGCGGGATTAAATGTAGTATATTATAGTAAAGTGTCACGATATTATGATACGGAGGGCATTTGAGAAATCACTCTTAAGTTCGAAGAAAAAGCATATAGATGATAGATATACACGGCAGATGTGTACCGTAATGAAGAGTTATGAATGATGAAAAGAGAAGAGGTCGTCTCTGTGGATGAAATACATGACCGGTATGGTCAAGGGTAACGAAATACAGAATGATCTGGTCTGAACAATGTCAGCGAGAATTGATCATTTTGTAAATTCAGTAAAATTACAGAAATATCTAGGAATTACAAAAGGTGTAAGGATTGTGGTTGTTGCGGTTTTCTGACCGAATGCTTGTTGGATATTGGCCTCTATGGTGGTGCATCCTCTGCAAGCCTGCTCAAGTCTTAATCTCCACATAACAACTATAACCTGTAATCAGTTTTACTTGATTACCGCAGTTAAATCTTGGTCACGCTATGCAGTTTTTACTCCTCACACTTCCTTCCGTTACCAAATTTCGTCTACTTGATGCCTCACAATGTTTCCTATCTGCTTACCTTTTCTTTTATTCAACGCACTATAAACTGCTCCTCTACCCAGTTCGATTCTCTGCCTCTTCATTGGACATCAGATTTACTCATTTTCCCTGCAGCGTTTTTGTCGAACACCATATTGCTAAATGTTCTATTGGCTTGTTTTCTGATCTCTGTATTGTTCACGTTTCACTTCCACATTTCACCTTTAGGAAAGACTTCGCAACTTTTAAATTTATCCTCGATCTTAATGTCCTCTCTTCTTTCTCCATTGTCAGGTTTGTTTGTCGCTCAAATAGTAAAACTAATTTACTACTTGCAGAGTTTAATTTCCTAAGGTAAGTCAATCGGCGTCGCCTAATTTAATTGCAGTACAGCCGTTGTTATTGATAACCATCTTATAATCTCTTTTCGATACACAGTCAATACCCTTACTGTAGGGACTCTCTTTCGTCATCAGTTCTGACTTGTACTATGCGGCCCACTCTAATTACTCTCCTGCGCTGAAATCTTCATCTCAGAGTAGCACTGGTGCCTTACGTCCTCTATTATTTGTTGAGTGTATTTCAGTCTCTGTCTTCTTCAACAGCCCTTCCCCTCTACACCTCCATTTCGTAACGTTGAAATCATTCCATGATATCCTAACGCATGTCATGTCACCCAGGCCTTTCTTCTAGACAATGTTTTTCACATATTCCTACCGATTCTGCGGAGAACCTCCTCATTTCTAATCTTATCAGTCCACCTAATTTTCCAACTTCTTCTGTAATAATAAGTCTCAAATGCTTCGATTCTCCTGTGTTCCGGTTTTTCCACTGTTCATAATTCATTACCATGCAATGCTGTGCCCCAAGTGTACGTGTATGTTTGACATCAGCAGACTTCATTGGTCAGGAATGCCCTTGTTGCCAGTGTTAGTCTCCTTACGACCTCCTTGCTTCGTCCGTTGTGGGGTATATTTCTTCCAAGGCAGCAGAATTTCTTCACTTTTTGTGCTTCGTGATCACCGACTTTGATGTTCAGTTTCTCGCTATTCTCATTTTTGCCGTTTCTCATTACTTTTGTGTTTTTCGGATTCTCAATCCATATTCTGTGCTCATTATATTGCCCATTCCACTCCACTGATCCTGTAATTCTTCTGTACTTTCACTGAGGATAGCACCAGCAAATCTCATTTCGTCCTGAATTTTGATTCCACTGTTAAACCTTTTTTGAATTTTCCGTGAATGCTTCTTCGGTGTATAGGGATTTACGTTGTTGTATTCCTGCATTCCCCACATTATTTTTGTTCTTCCTTTTTCTACAGATCAACTGAAGTATTTCATCTGTTACCGGAGGTTTCTTCGCAGTTATTTCCATTGAAACTATGTTTGACAATCAACATCAGTGACTGACCTTTTTAAAGAAGCCCACTCCTCTTCAACTGAACTGCCTATTCTGGTGATTTTTTATCACGTATCAGCATCTTTGGCGAAATTCAAACGCGTCTCATTACACTTCAGTACTTCAGTATCTTACTTCCTACCACACTGATTCTTCCTGACGATTCTCTTAAACTTCAGTCAGTTCTTCATCATTACTAAAGTGGGATCAGAGCCTATATCTGCTCCTGGGTACGCCTTACAATCCGGTATCTGATTTCGGCATCTTTCTCTGACAATAATGTAATCCAGTTGGAACCTTCCCGTGTCTCCAGTTCTTTCCCTCCTCTTGTGATTCCTGAACAAAGTAGTCACTATTACCGTCTGTCTTCTCTTTCGTTGCTACTGCCACTGCCATACTCTCCCATAATCTTTTCTTAAATTCGTTCCCCCACAACCGCTCTCCAATTCCCCACGATTATTGGATTTTCATGACCCTTTACCTACGGAATTACCCGTTCCTATCTCTTCATTTCCCTCAGACGTCGGCATGTGTACATGAACAATCACGTTTGGCGTTGGCTACCCGTGAGAACAAACCTGTAACTGAACTGTTCGCAGTAGCTCACTCTCTGCCCTTTTTCCTATCTATAACGAATCATTCCCCCATTACACTGTTTTCTGCTGCTGTTGATATTATCATATATTAGTCTGACCAGAAATCCTTACGTTCTTTCCATTTTACTTCACTGGCCTCACCATGCACCGACTGAGCCTTTGCATGTCCGTGTTCATGTTTTCTGGCATTCGTGCTACGTTCAAACTACTGATATTCCATGCTCCGATTCGTAGAATGTTAACCCGTCGTTGGTGATTCCCTCTTTTCCTCATCGTCAATTCTCCTTTGGCACACCTCTCCCGGAGATCCGAATGGGGTACTAATCCGGAATCTATTACCAATGGGGAGATCATCATAACACTTTTTCAGCTATGGGCCGCATGTCCTGTGGATACACGTAAGGTGTCTTTAATGCAGTGGTTTCCACTGCCTTCTGCGTTCCATTCCCTTCTGCACGCCGTTAATCTTTGCTGATTCTTCCAACCGTTGTCCGCTCCTCCGACTTGTTTGACAAGAATGAGGATGAGCTCTTATGCTGCCATAGCTATTGATTTTTACTCAGAATTCAAACTGATGTGTCGATAGAAGTGCCGCCACAGTGTTATTTTGAGGGGGCCGATAGGCACGCTATCTAACGCACACGGGCGTGAATTCTGGAACAGGATAACTATTGAATGGTAGCAAGAAAAGTACGTAGCTGCTTTATACTTAACTTTTAATTATTGTTGTATACATCGTTCTTCTTGAGACATTTATACGATAACTCTCAAAGTAGGTAAGGCTAATGGCGCCTTGCTAGGTCGTAGCCATGGACTTAGCAGAAGGCTATTCTAACTGTCTCTCGGCAAATGAGAGGAAGGCTTCGTCCGTATTGTCGCTAGCAATGTCTTCGTACAACTGGGGCGAGTGCTCGTCCGTATCTCGAGACCTGCCTTGTGGTGGCGCTAGGTCTGCGATCACACAGTGGCGACACGCGGGTCCGACTTGTACTAAATGGACCGCGGTCGATTTAAGCTACCACCTAGCAAGTGTGGTGTCTGGCGGTGACACCACACAAACAGTGAATGTGTTCGAACGTGCTACGCAGGACGCTGGTTTAGCAGCCCAGGGCGCTACCCCTGTACTGCGAACTACACTCCTGGAAATTGAAATAAGAACACCGTGAATTCATTGTCCCAGGAAGGGTAAACTTTACTGACACATTCCTGGGGTCAGATACATCACATGATCACACTGACAGAACCACAGGCACATAGACACAGGTAACAGAGCATGCACAATGTCGGCACTAGTACAGTGTATATCCACCTTTCGCAGCAATGCAGGCTGCTATTCTCCCATGGAGACGATCGTAGAGATGCTGGATGTAGTCCTGTGGAACGGCTTGCCATGCCATTTCCACCTGGCGCCTCTGTTGGACCAGCGTTCGTGCTGGACGTGCAGACCGCGTGAGACGACGCTTCATCCAGTCCCAAACATGCTCAATGGGGGACAGATCCGGAGTCTTTCTGGCCAGGGTAGTTGACTTACACCTTCTAGAGCACGTTGGGTGGCACGGGATACATGCGGACGTGCATTGTCCTGTTGGAACAGCAAGTTCCCTTACCGGTCTAGGAATGGTAGAACGATGGGTTCGATTACGGTTTGGATGTACCGTGCACTATTCAGTGTCCCCTCGACGATCACCAGTGGTGTACGGCCAGTGTAGGAGATCGCTCCCCACACCATGATGCCGGGTGTTGGCCCTGTGTGCCTCGGTCGTATGCAGTCCTGATTGTGGCGCTCACCTGCACGGCGCCAAACACGCATACGACCATCATTGGCACCAAGGCAGAAGCGACTCTCATCGCTGAAGACGACACGTCTCCATTCGTCCCTCCATTCACGCCTGTCGCGACACCACTGGAGGCGGGCTGCACGATGTTGGGGCGTGAGCGGAAGACGGCCTAACGGTGTGCGGGACCGTAGCCCAGCTTCATGGAGACGGTTGCGAATGGTCCTCGCCGATACCCCAGGAGCAACAGTGTCCCTAATTTGCTGGGAAGTGGCGGTGCGGTCCCCTACGGCACTGCGTAGGATCCTACGGTCTTGGCGTGCATCCGTGCGTCGCTGCGGTCCGGTCCCAGGTCGACCGGCACGTGCACCTTCCGCCGACCACTGGCGACAACATCGATGTACTGTGGAGACCTCACGCCCCACGTGTTGAGCAATTCGGCGGTACGTCCACCCGGCCTCCTGCATGCCCACTATACGCCCTCGCTCAAAGTCCGTCAACTGCACATACGGTTCACGTCCACGCTGTCGCGGCATGCTACCAGTGTTAAAGACTGCGATGGAGCTCCGTATGCCGCGGCAAATTGGCTGACACTGACGGCAGCGGTGCACAAATGCTGCGCAGCTAGCGCCATTCGACGGCCAACACCGCGGTTCCTGGTGTGTCCGCCGTGCCGTACGTGTGATCATTGCTTGTACAGCCCTCTCGCAGTGTCCGGAGCAAGTATGGTGGGTCTGACACACCGGTGTCAATGTGATCTTTTTTCCATTTCCAGGAGTGTATAAGCTGTAGAGAGAATATGCTGGACACAATCTGATAGTCTCAGCCGGACAGGAGATTTGAAACATAAACATAATTTTACTAATATCATTAATCACAGAACAAGTTGTATTTATGGAACAGTGTCTGACAGCTATTACAACAGTATTCGTGGATAGCAGATAGACGACAGTAACCAGAGAATCGAATTGAATGTTAATGAAACTTAACTTGTAAGGAGAGAACAGGGAACACAGTCCGTATTTGTACGTCTGAAGAAAGAGGAACGTTGGAATTTTACGTCTCTTCGACAGGCGCAACAGAATCCGACTGGACACGGGTAGAAAAAAGAACACACAGAGATCTTTTGGAAGAAGTTATCTTTTGGAAGAAGTTACGCAGTCAATAGGTTGAAATGATTTGGGGAAACAACGGAATATCTGGATTGCGAAGTGCGTTTCAACTTCACTCCTCCCAAATACCGATCTTATTATTAAAAGCGAGGCACCGGCGCAGGGTGCTAAAGTCATTCGAGACAGATACTGCACGTGTCATTCAAAGTATTATGAACTTTGCGGTTCCACAAGAACTCTTCGTACACCATCTGCGCCTTCTAACAATACCACCACTTGCAAAGTAGATTAGAAATCAGATTAATAATGTTGCTCACGCAGCATATGTTCGCTTTATCGGGTAACAACAAAACTATTGACTGTGGATGTTATCGTCAGAATCGAAACAATGAGGTCACTGTAAAGAAGTCATTAATTTGGCTCTTATCTTGAATGAATTCCCACGTAGATTTCGTCAAAGTCGCTATGGCTCATCTTGTTGATTCTAGGGTGATTCCACTTTGACTGTTAGAAGAACCGGATCTGTATTTTAGCAATATTTGAAGACCTAATAAATGCGTTTTTCAGGAAATTCTTAATGATCAAACAATAGCATGGTATAAATAATTTTTGACTTGGTGTTCACGATCCACATTTGTAATAAACTTCTTGTAAATTCACATATACGTCTTCTTAATTGTCTCAACATCAAGAAAACAATTTTGTATCAATCTTCACATATTTAATTTCTACTGTAACCAAACCCAAGACTTGACTGTTCTTTTACAAAGCGAAATAACAACATAACTTCTGCAAACAAAGACTGCTCAGTGCGCATTCACGCCAAAACGATTACAAGTAAGTCAAAGATTATGACAGTCTCACAGAAATGAATACACACAAGAATCATATCACTGTAATATATCGATACATCGGAGTAACTATACATTAATAAAACCAAGTGTGAATATTGTCACAAAAATGTTACTTCACAGAAAAGTTGTTCGATATTACTGGTATCGAGAACTGGGGGTTGGAGTGCTGTAATGGTCACGTAAATAAAGAACCATTACAGCCTGCTGTTAACAACGTTCAGTGCAAAATAAATATTAACCGCAGCGTTTACGCTCCGCTCCATTGAGTGTACATCAGATGAAGGTCACAGTAGGTGCCGCACACGAGCTGGAATGTGAGCCGTCACTTCCCGGACTTAACAGCGACTGCCACCGCTTCAGAGATACACCTTGGTGCACCGAACAGTGGGGCGCCTGTCAATTTGCCAGGCTGACAAGGTGTCTCTCTTGAACACGGCGCAATGTGTCAAGCACCGGGGAGCGGCGACATTTCCACGGGCGCTTTTCACACAGACGACACAAGGGAAGCAGCATGTTCCCAATATTTGCTTTGTGCATCCATTGTGAGGTCTGCAGTCCGTTTTCTTCTAGAGCCGTCCGCTACAAAGTTTTTTGTCCTTTTTTTAACAGCAGTGTGTAAATCACTGTTATCGATTAACTCTCCCGCAACAGCAGAACGAGTGCTGATTTATTTCACTTGGGCCTGAAGCCTTAAAAAAATTGTATGAGTGATCCGTCCAGAAATTTCTGCATGTAGCAGAATGGTGACCACAGGTTGAGTTTTGTGCAGTAACGTACAATATGCAACTGAATTATCAACAGATTTGTACTGTTATCAATGAGAGAAAAAGAGAATCAAAACGTAAACGAAAGAAGCGACTTGTCAGTTTTAGTAAAAGTAATTGTTATGGAACTGTTTTGCACCAGGTATGTCGTTGTTATTGATATGTTTTTCGTCTACATAACTAATTGGAACAGAACACTAAATATATATGTAACAGCGGAAGCTTTCGCAACTGGAGAGACACTGACGCGTGATCAGTGTGAATCAGGGAGTCAGCAATATTGAGAAACAGGAGGTTTTGATGTGGTGAGCCAGACTTTGGAAACGAAGCCAATGGACACATTATAACAAACTCATGTATGAAACGAGTAAGCTGAGCACGTGCACACGACAGGATTAACATTCGCTGCCACCAGAATGTGCGATATCGGTCAATTCACTGGAGGATGTAAGTGACATAAACTCGTGCTTTCATTTGAGATCCTTTTTGTGATCATTATGATTATTTTAGTTGAAAAATAAATACATATTATTGCTTTACATACTAATGGAATCACAGAATAGTGCATGTCATCGAGGAAACTTGTTATTATTAGGAAATGAGTAGAATTAAGTTGAATTTAGCTGCCACTTTTATTTCTTTAAACCGTCACACGAAAGATTTCAAAATCTTAAGAATAATTTAAAGTGAGCGCAGATGTGTCAATTTCTGTGACTACTGTTTTACTCCCATTGCCAAAAAATAATATGTTAGTCATTCGTATTATTAGTATCGTTGACTTGTTTGCCAATTCATATGCAGATTACTTTCGACGTTAAAAGTGGTTTGAGAGTAATATGGATGTCATCACCGACAATGGACATACTTCAAGGTAAGCGTCAACAGTTATTTACTAACAAACTCAGTCATTCTCCAACCTATCATTCAGTCGTGGGAAAAAAATAAAAATATCATACGATCCTTCCGATTACACTTTCCGCATTGGCGAAGATGTTTATAACCTAAATGAACATTCTCTAATGTTCCCACTGTAGAGAAAAACGCTCAATGCAACGGAAGTCTCGAATGTTATTAAGAAGCTATCGACTAGATCCTTTGTCATATTGTAGAAAAGTTTATTTATTAACCCATAACTTGTAAGTGAATATTCAATTGAAACTGAAGCTTCTTCAGCTCTACTCACTTAGCCCCATGGCACATTTGCACAGTATTTCTTCACCTGCTCCACTGAAAGTGTAAAGTAGCAAGAAGATCCCATGTACCCCAAAATTTGTTTAAAGGCAGAAAAGGAGCAAAAATTAAAGTGGCTATGAGTGATTCTGCAATAAACGAACAGAATCCTCAGCAACAGTAGGTTGTGTAAGTCAAACGCTGAAACTGTACCTCTATGGTGTAATTGTGTGTGAGACAGAGATGGCAACAAGCGAATGAATGCAGGCCATTGAGAGTCTGGTGCCACTAGAGTTGTAGAATACCATGACTAAAATAAGTAAGACGAGGCTGTGGTAATTTTCCTAGTAGCCTTGGTCAGTTTAGCCGGCCGGTGTGGCCGTGCGGTTCTAGGCGCTTCTGTCTGGAACCGCGTGACTGCTACGGTCGCAGGTTCGAATCCTGCCTCGGGCATGGATGTGTGTGATGTCCTTAGGTTGAATTAGTTCTAAGTTCTAGGGGACTGATGACCGCAGATGTTAAGTCCCATAGTGCTCAGAGCCATTTGAACCATTTGAACCTTGGTTAGTTTATAAAAACAAAAAAGTAAAAATAAAAATTAATTTTAAGAAATCGTAACCGCATTACCTGTATGTAGGATGTCATGCATACCTATCACACGTTACCTCATTTCGAGCGTGTTCCCTGCATATGCGATCAGTGTTTTACGAGATTTCCCTAGAAACCAGAAGCGGTGAACCGTGTCGAAACTGACTGAGGACATACAAGAGGCCACGTAACCCACAGAACATGTTTATTCTATATTCTGTTTGTAACATAAAAATGAAAAGTGTTTACAGCAAATGTGAACGTTTAATTCAAGTTATACGTGAAAATAGTTGCTTTGTAATGTAAAACAGAGTGATGTTGTAATAAAAAGAAAAGACAATAAAGATTTATCATGTAGTGCTGCAAAATGCCGATTCCTGAAATAGTAAATTAAAAAAAAAAACATGGAAGAAAAATTTATCAAACAGCGTTTTAGTACTTCACTGAGCTTGCAGAAAACATGATTCTGTTGTTCATTAACAACGTTGACAACTGTCAGTAACAACAGCAAACTCTTGCCTTTGAACATGATGAAGGACTTTCTATTGAGTACACAATAATATCAATAACTCCACAGATTTATTTTTGTTTCTGGATGTGAAATGTACTTGCATCAAAAGTAATTGCTTTGGTTACATAAAATGGCAGAAGTTTCGTGATCAGCTAACTTTTACTGCCTATAAAATATAATTTACATATTGTAATCATATAAAATGCACAATGAACAAACACTGAATGATGTGTGATTTTGATTATGTGCAAACCAACCTAATAGAATACTAAGAGAAGTCGTCGGATTCCAGTTTGTCTCTCACACATCCATTTATGTTTCTTTCCCTACCAAAGGCGCCAATACTACCGGTAAAACGTCGTTTATGTACTATACTAAAACTACTGAAACGAAGATTTGGCAGAACGCAATTCTAGGTGTAATATAAGGAGACTGAAGATGACATTCATAACGAAATTAAAAATATAAGTGAAAAAATCGATGTTGAGAAGACAGCTTCGGAACAAGCCCCAGAGAGTAAAGATTGCAAGTAGAATCATAGTTTGGACATTTCCCCATGTTTGAGGACTATGATCTTAGCATGTGTGTAAGCATTCTCGACAAAATTTACTCAACCCGAAGAGAAATCGCGCTAACATCGTGTACCACCACCTCTGGGCTAAGTATTGGCCTCTACTATAGACAGAGTCTTAAGTTTCTGGAGGTGTGCAATATCTAAGTGAAGCCACTCACTACTGACTAAGTCTCGTAGAGCTACCATTTTGCACGGATATTCATGGTACGCTTCAGCCCCTGTTCCGAATAGTCCAGCCATTTTTATGGAATTAAGATCGAGTGACTTATGATGCCAGTTTCATAGGGTACCTGAGTGAATGTATGCGTGCAGTCCTGTGAACACTGCTATTGGTGTCATGGAAGACGGGAGCGTCCACAGCATACTCATCACTAAGAATTAGAAGTAGAGGCAACACTGGGCCATAGAGTACTTCGAGAAATATAGTTGCTCCTGATCGGCGTTACCTGAATGAGTGAACCAAGTCACAAAATGAAAAACACCCCTGAAACAACGCTGTAGGACCTCAAACCTTAAAAACTTTCTATACGCAGTGTGCATTAAAGGCCTCATTAGGCCGTCGGTGCAGTAGACGTCTAGAATTTATGGAATTAAGATTGAGTGACTTATGATGCCAGTTTAATAGGGTACCTGAGTGAATTTATGTGTGTAGTCCTCTGAACACTGCTATTGGTGTCAGGGAAGACAGGAGCCTCCACAGCATACCCATCATTAAGAATTAGAAGTAGGGGCTTCACTGGGCCGTAGAGTACTTCGAGTAATATTGTTGCCCCTGATCGGCGTTACCTGAATGAGTAGACCAAGTCACAATACGAAAAACACCCCTGAAACAACGCTGTAGGACCTCAAGCCTTAACTACTTTCTATTCGCAGTGTGCATTAAAGGCCTCATTAGACTGTCGGTGCAGTAGACGTCTAGAATGTATATAATTAAGATCGAGTGACTTCTGATGCCAGTTTAGTAGAGTACTTGAGTGAATGTATGTGTGCAGTCCTGTGAACACTGCTATGGTTTCATGGAAGTCGGGAGCGTCCACAGCATAGTCTTAATTAAGAACATGAAGTAGAGGCAACACTGGGCCATAGAGTACTTCGAGAAATTTTGTTGCTCCTGATCGGCGTTACCTGAATGAGTGGAGCAACTCACAATACGAAAAACACCCCTGAAACAACGCTGTAGGACCTCAAGCCTTAATTACTTTCTATTCGCAGTGTGCATTAATGGCCTCATTAGGCCGTCGGTGCGGTAGACATCTGGAATTTGTGGAATTAAGATCGAGTGAATTCTGATGCCAGTTTAATAGGGTACTTGAGTGAACGAATGCGTGCAGTCTTGTGAACGCTGCTATTGGTTTCATGGAAGACGGGAGCGTCCACAGCATACTCATAATTAAGAACTAGAAGTAGAGGCAACACTGGACCATAAAGTACTTCGAGAAATAATGTTGCCCCTGATCGGCGTTACCTGAATGAGTGGACCAAGTCACTATACGAAAAACACCCCTGAAACAACGCTGTCGGACCTCAAGCTTTAACTACTTTCTATTCGCAGTGTGCTTTAAAGGCCTCAGTAGGCCGTCGTTGCAGAAAACGTGTAGAATTTATGGAATTAAGATCGAGTGACTTCTGATGCCAGTTTAAGAGGGTACTTGAGTGAATGTATGCGTGCAGTCCTGTAAACACTGCTATTGGTGTCATGGAAGACTGGAGCGTCCACAGCACACCCATCTTTAAGAATTAGATGTAGGGGCATCACTGGGACATAGAGTACTTCGAGAAATATTGTTGGTCCTGTTGGGCGTTACCTGAATGAGTGGACCAAGTCACAATACGAAAAACTATCCAGAAACAACGCAGTTAGACCTCAAGCGTTAACTACTTTTTATACTCAGTGAGCATTAAAGGCCTCATTAGGCTGTCGGTGCATTAGATGTCTAGAATTTATGGAAGGAAGATCCAGTGACTTATGATGCCAGTTTCATAGGGTACTTGAGTGAATGTATGCGTGCAGTCCTGTGAACACTGCTATTGGTGTCATGGAAGACGGGAGCGTCCACAGCATGCTCATCATTAAGAATTAGGAGTAGAGGCAACACTGGGCCATAGTGTACATCGAGAAATATTGTTGGTCCTGTTCGGCGTTACGTGAATGAGTGGACCAAGTCACAATACGAAAAACACCCCTGAAACAAAGCTGTAGGACCTGAAGCCTTAACTGCTTTCTATACGTAGTGAGCATTAAAGGCCTCATTAGGCCGTCGGTGCAGTAGACTTCTAGAGTCATTTGGTGTGAGGCCAGTCGTGACACGTTGTACTTCATATCTCCAGACAGCTATTGTCAAATTTCTGTCTGGTTTGTCTCAGTGATGATTATTAGTTGACCTATCGCTGTAGAAACTGACAATGCAAGTTACCCAACTCTAAATATTCATTACTTACCGTTCTCTTCGATGCTCTCTCGGAAACTCACCAACAGAGACGACCATTAATGACCGCAGGAATCCCTCGCGAGTTAGAGTACGAAGTCATTGAAAAGGTGTGACATTCGTCTCCGGTCTATAACGAGGCTACGCCTGTCTGATTGTGGTGTGCCGTAAATGACGAAACGGATGTACAGCATGATACATCTTCTGATCTCATAATAATTTGAAACACTGCTGAAGCATTTTTTCTCCGCAGTATGAGTGTATTATTTTATTTCGATGTTTGGGGATCCATGTTTCTTATGTCATCTTAATTTATCTTCGTTTAATCTCAAAAGCTATGTCTTTGTCCCCTAGTGTTTCTTCTGAGAACAGTGATCATCGTATGTGGATAATTGTATTCCCACTTATCAGCCATCTGCAGAGAATTTCATCCTAACAGCATATAAAAATGTTAAAAACCCATTATCATCTATTATTTCCAAATATAATTAATTATTTAAAATTTATCAAAAATACAATTATTATTCGATGTAATCCGCGAAAAATTTAGTTATCTATTATATTGTATGTGTTACAGACGTAAGGCTTTTGTATCTGTGGTTTATACTACTATTGCCAGTAGTGGGAGTTACTGTTGTGGTGTTGGAGAGGGAAGTCGAAATGTAGCTCGTTTCTGATGAACCCTTGTGGTTTACGTCTTGAATCTATCAAGAATTGTGGAAACATTGTTTTGTGGTTACCTAAAAGTGAAGACTGCACACTAAAGTGACTTGAACTGACGTTTTATTTTATGGGAATTACTTTTAATGTTTGTTTATGTCATTCTGAGTACAATACAGATATGCTTTACTGAAGATTTTATTCGATGAATGAATTATAATCGTATATTGAAATCTGGAAGAAGATCAATATATTGTTCTTAAATACTTTCAAGTTCTAGGAAACATCTTGGTGTAATCATATACTGTTTATGTTGTTGACCACGAGCAACAACAACAGCTACAGCGGTAGTCAAAAGATGAATATTAGTTTCAACCACTGACTTTTCAAATTGTCCAGTGTTAATGGAATAGTTCTTGCACTCATGCCCTGCAGTTTAACTTAATCGATTCTATACCTGGTATCAGAATAGTGGCTCACTTTCATTACATCAGTTATTTTACAGTATTTCAGTTAAGGACTGGGCAGGGTCTGTTAGGACATTTTAACGACTACCGTTCTTACGCCGAGCTACATGGCTGGCAGTGGTCCACCACTCAATGCAGACATGTTAGGACCCACATGTATGCCAACAAACTAGGCAAATTCATTTGGGATGTGGTCTTGGGCACGACCAAATGTGATAGCTCCTTTCTACAATTCGGTAACGTCCCATTGTTGATCCATCTTACGTCACTTCGTTAGAGCCGACTAGCATATACACACCACTTCATTGCTATGACGTACGTGAGCGTTAGATGGTCACATAATTGCCTAGTACCATCTACAGCGCTCCAAAGCGACCAGTCTGCTCTATTTAGGGCATTACTAAGGTTTTGTCCTGTGCTGTTATGCAGTGTGTCACAGGTATAAGGTCAGGTATTTTTGTTTGTGACTCAGCACAGGGTACTGAACAACATTACATCAGAATTTACTTCATCTGCAGGCTAATAATTACAGCTACTAGGAGTGGTATGTTTATAGGTTGCTGACTACCTCTAAGTACATGTGGCAAGTGTAAACCATTAATGCATACTTTTCTCTTGGCAGTGCGTCAGGTCTTGAAGTGTGTCACAGGTATAAGGTCAGGTACTTTTGTTTGTGACTCAGTACAGTGTACTGCACAACATTACATCAGTGTTTACTTAATCAGCAGACTAATAATTATAGCTACTAGGAGTGGTATGTTTATAGGTTGGTTTCCGCCCAGCAGACAGAGGTGGAGCCCCTCCACGCCCACACCGGCATGATGGCCTACTTAATAGGTCTACTGCCATCTCTGCAAAAGGGTTAGTTTTCACTAAAGTGAGGTGTCGCAGGATGTCGGTACTGCGATGTTTGCGTACGTCTGGTTAAGGTTAACCATTAATACGCGCTCATCTGGAGATAGATTGGGTCGAAGTCGAAGGGTAGCGGTTTGAAGGGCAGAGGAAAAAAAGTGCCAAGGAAAGAGCCAAGGGGAAAAAACCTCTGCGATAGTTAGATCGGGTGGTAACAGCAGTAGCAGATGTCTTGCTACCTGCGATGGGTTGTTAAAGGGTAGGCTTTGTTAGTAGTGGGTATCATGCAAGTCGATACCTTTGACGCTGTGCGGCGGTGTTGGTCGGCGGCTGCCGCTGGGTGCCGGTGTTGGGCTCTCGATGAGCTTCAGCAACCTGCAACAGTTAGGTTCATCATCGCTTTTGGGTCCAATAGGTTATATATCGAATGCACAGTGTAGTGTGATGATGACGAATTGCTTGTGCGTTAGTGGGCAAGCTCGTCGGTGTCCCTACTGTGGGCTGTTGGTCGGCTCTAGTAGCAGCTGGCAATTGCCAGTCAGTGTTGCTGATATGCAGGGGCTTACCGACGTTTGTCGCTTGTTAATTTACCATAGACGCAAAACGTGCAATGTATACTGCTGGTGTAGTCCACTTTGTGGCGCTGTTACTGTTGTGCAGAATACATCAGGCAGTGATTTATGTGATGTATTTGCAGGAAGACTGATGCAGAGAGAAACACAAACAACTCCTTGGTGTGTGTAACTGTTAAGGTACCACATATTAAAATGCATGCCCTTGCACCAGTTATTTGCAATTTGAGAAGCAATTTGCAGTGGTCCTTTACAGAGCTTTACACCTGTGTAGTAGAACACTGGGGAGACGGTGGCGCCCGAGCTGAGGCGCAGCTGATTGGTCGCTTACAGTGCTCCGCTGTGTTTGCGGTGGCTCCGCCTCTCTGGCCGTGCCCTGGCGGCCACAGCGGAGATGACAGGTAGCTCGCTATACAGGTAGCAGCGGCAGAGGCAGCAGCGGTGGTGGTCACAGAGGATCCGCCGCCCACAGACGACAGCTCAGCCACTCCCCGGACGCACATGCATTATTCATGGGCGCCGGACTTGCCGACAGCTCGATGAAACCGTGCTCTGTTGTAGGCGTCACCGCGTTCACGCGCAGGGGAGTTCAATATAAATACGCCCTTCCGTGCCAATAGCTGCAATTCCGGACGTCTCGTTAGGAAGGAGACTGACAGATTTCGCCGACTGCGGCACACATAGCAGGCTTGTTAGCTCACTTTGCTGCTCTTCCATCATTATTTTTCGCTTTATCTATGTAAATCAGGACAGAACGAACATCTCAGTTACCAGTTCACTTTCAGTTGCGGAAACCGAAATAGTTCATAAAAGTTAACTGAGCTTAACTAAATACTACAGAAAGCCCTTGCTGAGTGATTGTGCTTTCTGATCGCTGCCAGTTGCGGTGAGGTTCGGATTGTTTAACACACAACAGCACGTCATTTGATACCACATTCCTAAAATTCAGTAGTTAAAAGCGTTCTTAGAGCAGTGCGCATGCGATGATGACGAAGAACTTCAGATCACTTGTGGTTTTCGCACTGCTACAACGAGAAAACGTATCCTGTTTTTTTCGTTGCTTGGTCACCTGCAGCGGCAGTTGTCTGTTCAAAACTTCTTTTTATACCATATTGGATTCTACTGTTCCTAAATGAAAGTACCGTATTTGGTACTTAACGTATTGCAATCTGCATGCAGCGAAAACGCCATGTTAGATGCACCAAGAATTAAAAGGCCAATCAAAATATTGTCTAGCTTTTGATGTAACTTGTAGTTTTGGCGTCGGTGCGTTAACGTGATATCATCATCCATTTCTGTTCACGGCTCCGTCACATTACATTGTGAACTTAGTGTATTTCGTACACCGATAAAAGCGAGGACATTTGAAAGACTGATATTTTAGTAAGTTTCGCGCGTCACTTGCTGACTCGCTACGGTTGATTGAGGTTAGGTTTGCTGCTAAATTAACGAGCCTATTTCGGGTTTGTTGACTTCTACTTACTTTTTGTAAGTGTCAATGTTTATGAACAGAGAGATGAAGTTGCGATGGCAAGGCCTTTGTCTCCTATGATAGCCAATCTGTCAACTGAAGATTTTGATGAATGTGCCCTGGAATCGGCGGCATTGATACCTGGCTGCTATCACATATCTGGATGATGTTTTTGTTGTTTAGACTGATGGAAACGAGAATTCTTTTGGAAATCTGGGATAAGGTCTTACGGGACCAAATTGCTGAGGTCATCGGTTCCTAAGCTTACACACTACTTAGCCTACCTTATGCCAATGACAACACACACACCCATGCCCAAGGGAGGACTTCAACCTCCGACGGGGGGAAGCCGCACGGACCGTGACAAGGCGCCCTTAGACGGCGCGGCTAACCCGCGCGGCAACGAGAATTTAAACGGCATTTTAGAATATGTGACTTCGTCCCAACCTACTACTTGACTTATCATAGAGATGGAATAGGCTGGTTGCTTGCCCTTTCTTGATGTTTTAATCAGGAGGAAGGCTGTTGTTATCGTGGGACATGCAGTTCATAGGAAGCAAACTAATACTGATGCGGAACTTTAAGCTGACGGGTTCCAGTTCTCTATGAAGGAGAACTTTTACCTTTGTTCATAAGGCACACGTCATCTCAGGCCCTGGCAATTTGTTAGCTAAGTGGGCCAACATCTAAGTTATCTTACGCCAGAACTGTTATAGTGAAAGACAGATCTGACGCGCATGATGCTATCAATCAGCATGAATTGGGTAAGTGATGCAAATGACATGATGGCATCAACCTGTATGGCCATTTTGCCTCCAAGAATTGCTCGTATTCTGCGGAAACTTCGTGTGAAATTTGTTTTTCGACCACCATTTAAGATGGAAGACCTTTCAGAGCCCATATAAGATGAGATCGGTTAGCGTATAGCAGGTGTCTATCGCACCTCGTTGCAGCTGTGGCATGTAATATATCCATCAGACCATCAGGATCGTAGAGCACTGGTGTACTAATCATTAGCGTCGCACACGCTCACATGGGTCGAGAAAAACTGCTGCTGCAGAACATTACCTTGACATCTGTCATACTGTACCATATGACACTACAGGGATTCTGGACTGCATTTCCAGCTACGTATTGGGAGTGACATTAGTGAAGTTAAAATTCATTTAGAAAGCGACCTTCTAAATGGATATGTCGGTTCTTGCTTAAATTTTGCATGGTAACCTGCTCTCTCGCTGGTTAAAGAAGAGATGGATAGGGGTAATGTCAGTTTACTCGTCGGTAATTAATATTCACTATCGATAATTTCTGATGTTGGTCGTCTTTGGTTGTGTGGCGACACTAGTGTTTACCGAAGTTATAAATATCCTTGCGCAGAACTATATCACAGCACTGGTGTCTTGAAAACGACAGTGTGCACCTGTAGAAATACTGTGTAGTTTCCTAAGACGTCATGCAACCTCATTCCCGTACGTTGTCTGGATGTCTGAACAATATGGAGAGAGTAGCTAGCAGAAAATTTATTATACTATTAAATCAGACATAATACAATCTGGACAGTCTCTAAGGTTGTGCTGTGTTATGCATTAATGTAGCAAACTTAGTTCAAAATGCTATTTAATCTTGTGTGTGTTTGTCGCTGTAGATTAATGTGGAAACACAAGTTTTAAAATCTCGTTATCACGGGGAATGTCTAACAACCAACAGTTTTCACATCACTCTCCTTTTTTCCTTTAAATGTTAGTTCAGGAAGGTGTTTCTCCGCAGTTTCAAACTGAAAGTAGTGTACTGTCTTATTAAGTTTTCACCATTTCTGTAGGATGTCGGTAAATTTTATAAAGGAGCAACAATAACGAAATAGCTCACCTTGACTGTGTGATCTAAACCTTTTTCGTTCTTCTATTAATGAATGTTAATGAAACTACCTGTGAAATGGATAATTGTATAAAAATGTGTTCACATAATATACAGTATCTAACACAACGCATAAAAATGATCTATAATGATAACATACTTTATGCTACCAATCCTTAATTTACCAAAGACTAACATTCCGTAAAGTTAAGACGCAAATGACAATAACTAAGGAATAACATAAGACCAGAGACGGTAAGACAAAGCTGACGAAATAAGATATGTAAACCAAACGTTTTATTCCGCACTACTGACTGACTACTCTACACAACTCACTGGTCTACAAGTACCGTCACAGACTGACAACCATAACGTCATCAGTCCCGCGGTCGATCACAACTAGTGCTTGAAGTTTGAAGATAAATCATCAGCAATGATGGTAGAAGACTGCCAGTTTTCTCTCTTCTGAGGCTCTGTTGTATTTTAGTTGTTTTATAATATCTTATACCTGTGTTATTGAAGGCGGTTTTGTATCTGAGTTTGCTACTGTTTTCGTGAAGTGTGATTTTTCCTTAGGCTTCTCTCAATTGAGGATTTTTTCAAAATAGTTTTTAAGGATTTGCAGTTTGCTTTAGTATTTGTTTACAGAGATCCGTCTGTTCTTTTGGAGCAAATATTTGTTGACTAATTTTATATTTCCCCTGAATGTTCTGTAGAAATTTCTCGTGCTATTTCTCTTGAAGTTTTCTTCGATTTCATTTAGTTTATTTTTGTCATATTTGTTGTACCATTAACCAGTAGTTGACACAAAAAGAGCGTAAGAAAGCTAGTCATTACACTTCCTCACATTATATTACATTACACGATAAAATATTTACAAGTGTGTATAGCGGAAGAAAGTATCTACAGTAGATCCTTAGGTGGAGGAGGCGTTCACAGTATACTCGTATAAGACGCCAGCAATCGAGTTCCATACTGTACACTCAGTAACAGGTTATACAAGAAAATGGTCATCTGAAAAGCTGAAAGTATTATCATTGGCCAAGACCGTTGTTTTCAATTCTTATGGAACTAACTTGCATTTCTGCCGATTTACTTCCTTCCAGCCCTGCAGCAGATATGGATATTTCACTGTGAAGCTAAAGAAACTGGTACTTCCGCTCAACGTGTAGGGCCCAAGCGAGGACGCTGAAGTGACGCATGGACTTGACTAATATCTGAAGCAGTGCTGGAGAGAACTGATACCATTAATCCTGCAGGGCTATCCATAAATCTGCATGAGTACGATGGGGTAGAGATTTCTTCTAAACAGCACGTTGCAAGGAATCCCAAGTATGCTCAATAATGTTCGTGTCTTGGAAGTTTCGTGGCCAGCGGAACTATTTGAACTCAGAAGAGTATTCCTGGAGCCCCTCTGTAGTAATTCTGGACTTGTGGGGTGTCGCATTGTCCTGCTAGAATGGCCCATGTCGGTCGGAAATCATAATTGATATGAATGGGTGCAGGTGATCAGACAGGATGCTTACGTACGCATCACCTGTCAGAGTCGCATCACTCCAACTGCATAGGCTCCACACTGCTACAGAGCCTCCACCATCCTGAACAGTCCCCTGCAGACGTGCAGAGTCCTCAGATTCGTGAGGTTGTCTCCATACCCGTACACGTCCATCCGCTCGATACAATTTTAAACGAGACTCGTCCGACCAGCCAACACGTTTCCAGTTGTCAACAGTTAAATGTCGCTGTTGACGGGTCCAAGCGAGGCGTAAAGCTTTGTGTCGTGCTGTCACCAAGGGTGCACGAGTCGATCTTCGGCTCCGAAAGCACATATCGATGATGTATCGTTGAATGGGTCGCAAGTTGACACTTCTTGATGGCCCAGGATTGAAATCTGAAGCAATTTGCAGAAGGGTTGCACTTCTGTCATGTTGAATGATTCTCTTCATTCATTGTTGGTCCCGTTTTTGCAGGATCTTTTTCCAACTGCAGCGATATCGGAGATTTGAGGTTTTACTGGATTCCTGATTTCACGGTACACTCGTGAAATTATCGTACGGGAAAATACCCACTTCATCGCTACCTCGGAAGTGCCTTGTTCCATCGCTCGTGCGCCGACTATACCACCACGTTCAAAGTCACTTAAATCTTGATAACCCGCCATTGTAGTAGCAGCGCCGTACTCTGCCTGTTTACATATTTGTGTATTTGAATACGTATGTCGGTAACAGTTTGTTTGGCACTTCAGTGTACGTGTCATATGGATCAAAGAAGTTATTGATGAACAAACAGTCTGAGATATTTGCTACATAATGAGTGATAGCATAGATGGTCAGTGAGAGCTGTGAGTGTATACATGGACTGAATTTTTTAATGGAACAGTGGCAATATAAAACAATAATGAACAAAACTGTTACAGGTAAACTAAGCGCAATAGCTGTTACGTCAATGAAAGTGTGAAAGAGCTACAAGAAAACTTGGCATTCATGAATATGTGAGGAAAGCTTTGACTGAGATACATTAAATTACAAAATAAATCAGTTATAACCGTAGATAACCAATGCAGTTGAAAATTACAAACTGCAGGTATGTTCATACATTAATAATATAAGTGTAAAAGAGATAAAAAGTGTTACAGATAAGTTACTTAACGGTACAATAAATTGTATCAAATTTGTAACGCAGTTGGTTGCATACCATATGCACATAGACCGCCAGCACTGGAGTTTCCTAAACGAAAGAGGGGAGAAACAGCGAACGGCCGGATTGCCGGTCGCTGTGCTTGGTCATCCTGGATACCACGTAATCTACTTAAAACACTATTCAGTACTTGTTCTAACTTCCCTCGACTGTGGATATTTCCGTGCTTATGGCAGCGGAAAACTCTCGCTTGGACACTAAACTCTTCGTTTCGGAATATAGATGGCAGGAGAACTCCAGTAGTTCGATTTGTACTTGTTATATAGTAAATTTAACAACAATAGTTGATAATATTAAGTAAATATGAATATATCTCTGTATCCGGCAGAGTATTGAAAGACAGTTTATGTCGAGTACTGTCAGTGGATAGTGAGAAAATTTACTTCAAACATACATTAATAGCTGTCAGAACTGATTACCAGTTTCTAAAAACTAATAATGTCTGCTATGAAATATGAAATTATTCAGCGCCTCAGCAACCATCCATTGATATTTTATTTAAATCGCCACGTTTGCTCGAGGTGTATAATAATGAAAAACCCCAGTGTTTCACGTCACTAATATCTTTGCTTCTGGGACAAGCGCAATGACAGCTGCAACCAATGACGAGGAAAGTAGTTGAGAGAAAGGGAGCAGAGGCGTATACAGGACTCTCGCGGTCGATACAAAAGGACTCTTTCTCGGGAGCTGTACAGGAATAAGGTCGTGTTTTAACTTTCTTTCGGCGCCTTCAGCCACTTGTCTGCAACATTAAAGTGGGACTTGAGTTTGTCAGCTTATCTAATGACTGAATCATTGAAGGTATACTAACATTTAGTTACAGGCTGTAGTTACAACTGCCAACTCTAATTAACTGTTTGTTGCAAATTTGACAGAAACATTTCAGTTGTAAACGTAAGTCCTCGGGTCACCTACCAGTTCATATTAATGATCTACTACTATACATTACATTCCAATATTGTTTGTAATTTCTGGAGTTAGTATTTCTGCTAATGAACTAATGATATTCCTGGACTAAAACAGGAACTATATTTTCTCGGGTGTACCATCTGCCTTTAAACTGTACATAAAATGTACCATAGGGTTAGAAAATCCGAAGGAGCATTTTAGATTCGCGCCCTATATAACACAAAAGAAATTAATTAATAAATCGAGGTGTTAGGCTACTGCTACAAAACTGTATACGTTTGCGTAAAATACTGAATAATTACAGTAATTCTTACGTTTTCTATGTAATACAGTTAAGTGTTTTATATGTTAAATAAAAGAGAGTTTTCCGATAATTTACGTAACTCCACCGTCACCTATAATGATTACTTGTTTCTATGTATATCATTTTATGCAATAATTCCTTTTTTATATGATATATTGCGTACAGATCATCGAGCGTTTCTTTTTAAACACCACTTCATGTCGCGAAATGTCGTGTCAAAACATTCTCCATTGTACTTCAAATGGAGGCATTCACGTCAGCTGTCAACGGAACGGATTCAGCTGCCAACGGAACGGATCGTCAAAGCCATACCACGTGAATTATCATGTGTACGGTTTTCTTGTGACTGACTGGATTTCAATACTGCTGGCTATGATCTGCTCTTAACACGTCATGTCAATGCATGTCAACCATGAGTTTTGTCAAGAATACGAAGTACGAAGTGGCCTTCTCCCACTTATAAATGCTACTGCATCCGCTGCTAACACCATAAAACTGAGATTATTCTCTGACAATTAATAAGACAGCCTGGCCCTCGCAACCTCACTTTCAACTGAAATTATCAATGAAACAAGTGATGCACTGATTTTCTACTTCTTTACGTTGTTTCCCATTTATTACTTTACCTCGGTTAAGACTTTATGAAAAAGCTGCAGGGACTGTCACTCGGCTACGTGTTGTATAATGAGTTGGACAGTGTTCTGCAAGTAAATACACAACTGATATCTTCCCCCACCTTGTTAGATAGCTTTTAAAATTTCAAAGCGCATCACTGCACGTAAGACATAAAGGTTCTATAGCAAAACGTTCCCAAAAATACGTCGTAAACTGTTGGGATTAAAGCACCACACATCTGACAATTTAATCCAACACTTAGACTATCTGTTTCTACCCTGAACTAATGTGTCTGTGACATTATTTGGTAGATTGTGCCATGTCTAAGAAATATGTACTGAGATCGCAGATACGGAACACAAGCAAATTTCAATCGCATGCAAAATAAATACACATAAATGAGAGACACTAACGGATAAAATATCTACAATTACGTTTATAAAGAGCTGTTTTAACTATAAATAAATCTGAATTTCTGTTTGGTACTGAAATGGATGTTTGGCAGGCAGTGCACTTCTCGTTTTGTGAAAAAGTCTTTCACAAAACTAGTAAATTTATTGCTTACTGGCTTATTGTTGATAGCAATTTAGATATGTTAGAATTCAGTACGTCCTTGGTTGGGAACTGTAACTATTAGTTACTGCAATCAACAAGCACGTAAATGCAAAATGACGCAGCTGTAAATAATTTCGAAACTTCAAGTCTATTGTTTCTTTAATAATGTGGGTTCACAGCTTCAACAGAACAAAAATTGATTTCTAGTGCCTTCAAAACAGCGTTAGTTAAATTACAACCGTTATGTCAACGCACTTTATTATGTTACAGTTACGTAAAATTCTGACATCGAAGTTGCCTTTAACAGCCCAAATGTAACTTCAATTTGAGGTGCTAACGAACGAGAATTATTAAAAAGTAAATTGACAGCTGATTTGAACCTATGTAAAACACTATACTAATATTTATCTACAGAAGTTTAATTGTGTTGAGGCTCAGTATCAATGAAATATAGGTTGTCAGTTGACAGTGCGATTGCAGAGACGTGCATTCGGTAGCTTTCTGCCTGACCAAACTGCTGCAAGATCTCTGGCGCCAGCTCTCCGTTGTCTCGCCGATGGCCGGTCCCTCAGAATACACTTTAAATAAAACCTCACTGGTCCGAAAGCAGAACGGGACAAGGCCAATCGAGTTAATTTATACCAAGGACGCAGATTTCCAGCACCAACAGTGGACGGCCGGTCGACAACCATCCTCGACACACCATCTGCCCGTTTATTTTTCACTACACCAAAAATAAACCGTTCACAGACTCAGTCCTCTCACAGATTCCAATGCAGTTTTGAGCAGACCAATCCGAGCTATAGACAGCTCACTGCCCCGAACGAAGACAGAACGTTTCACTCGTAATATTCAGCGAAACTTGTAGCTGCATCGCAGCAGCTCACCAACGCTCCTTACCTGTCTCTTCGTAACGTTATTCATATTAATTTTCCTAATGGGCCGAGGTTCCTAAAATTCTAATGAAATTACGTACAAATATGGAATTAACATCGCACAATAAATAACAATATTGATTCTACGTAGTACATTACATTGTCACAGTATACGCAATATCGTTACAGTCCAAGAGAAACAGAGGAAAGAGAGGAAAATATACAGATAAGAAAAAATACATACGAACTTCGTTAATGTTACAAACGTTTAGTAGTAGCACATGTACAATACAATAATATAAGCCGAATAAGCCCGTTACAATATTACTTCCCCCGTTCTGAAAGTGATTAATGATTTATAACTTTTAGTTAATTAACGTGTGTTGCACGTTTTTTGTATTATAATAAGAAATCGTCAGTGAAGCATCTGACGCGCTTATCTTTACCAGTGTGTACAAACGTTGACCAAATTAACAAACCGATTGGCAGTCGAGCACGGGGCGGTTCTATGTTGTCGATTCACGTTTTATGCCCACAGAATTAAAGCAGTAGCAGCTAGGCGTTTTGTTGTAAATACGTTCACAAGCTTCTTTTTACGTGACTTATCCGTTTTCTGTGCACTTCAGCAGCTAGTTTACGACTGTGTCTCGTAAAGTAATCAAGGTGCCCAGATAAACGATGCAGACATCGGAAACGTACAATATTTACGTTACCGACCACAAATGTCGTCTGCAACTGACTGTGACAACTGGAACGTGAAGTAGAAGAGCGATATGGCAACAATGAACTCAACAGGGTGCGTGACTACGCTCATTTTCTGATTGGTTGTTGGTACTGTTGCTGACTTGAATATGTGGCTGTCAGTCACATCGTCATCCTGATCATGGTATAAAGTTTCATATCGGGCAATGAACATCGTAAGTCATACTCAGAGTTCTGTCGATTCATGGGTTCCTAAATTTTCTGCCTGATAACGTGATAGAAGACATAAGGGTCATAGGAAAGCATTGGAAGATAGTAAAGATTTGTCCGTAATTTCCAAAATGTTTGGAAAGGGTAACGGGAGATTATTCGAGTTGCTTAATAGAACACATGTGTCCGCAGACATATAGTCAGAGTTTTGGAAAAATTTTTTTTTTTTGTTTGGTCATCAGTCTTCTAACTGGTTTGATGCGGCCCGCCACGAATTCCTTTCCTGTGCCAACCTCCTAATCTCAGAATAGCACTCGCAGCCTACGTCCTCAATTATTTGCTGGATTTATTCCGATCTCTGTCTTCCTCTACAGTTTCTGCCCTCTACGGCTCCCTATAGTAATATGGAAGTCATTTCCTCATGTCTTTACAGATTTACTATCGTCCTATCCCTTCTCCCTATTAGTGTTTTCCGCATGTTGTTTTCCTCTTCGATTCTGCACAGAACCTCGTGATTTTTTAGCTTATCAGTCCACCTAATTTTCAACATTCGTCTGTACCACCACCTCTCAAATGCTTCGATTCTCTTCTGTTCCGGTTTTCCCACAGTCCATGTTTCACTACCATACAATGCTGTACTCCAGACGTACATTCTCAGAAATTTCTTGTTAGTAGATTTCTCTTGGCAAAGAATGCCTTTTTACCATTGCTAGTCTGCTTTTGATGTCCTCCTAGCTCCGTCCGTCATTGGTTATTGTACTGCCTAGGTAGAAAAATTCCTTAACTTCATCTACTTCGTGACCATCAATCCTCATGTTAAGTTTCTCGCTGTTCTTTTATACTACTTCTCATTACCTTCGCCTTTTTCCGATTTACTCTCAGTCGATACTTTGTACTAATTAGACTTTTCATTCCGTTCACCAGACCATGTAATTCTTCTTCACTTTCACTCAAGATAGCAATGTCATCAGCGAATCGTATTATTGATATCCTTTCGCGTTGAGTTTTAATTCCACTCCTGAACATTTCTTTTATTTACATCATTACTTCCTCGGTGTACAGATTGAACTGTAAGGATGAAAGGCTAAATCCTTGTCTTACACCCTTTTTATTACAAGCCCTTCGTCCTTGGTCGTCCACTCTTATTATTCCCTCTTGGCTATTGTACATATTGTATATGACCCGTCTCTCCCTATACCTTACTCCTACTTTTTTCAGAATTTCGAACATCTTGCACCATTTTACAATGTCGAACGCTTTTTCCAGATCGACAGATCCTATGAAAGTGTCTTGATTTTTCTTTAGTTTTGCTTCCATAATTAACCGCAATGTCAAAATTGCCTCTCTCGAGCCTTTACCTTTCCTAATGCCAAACTGATCGTCATCTAGCACATCCTCAATTTTCTTTTCCATTCTTCTGAATATTATTCTCGTAAGCAACTTGGATGGATGAGCTGTTAAGTTGACTGTGCGATAATTGTCGCACTTGCCAGCTCTTGCCGTTTTTCGAATTGTGTGGATGATGCTTTTCCGAAGTCATATGGTATGTCGCCAGACTCATACATTCTATACGCAAACGTGAGTCGTCGTTTTGTTGCCACTTCCCCCAACGAGTTTAGAAATTCTGATGGAATGTTATCTATCCATTTTGCCTTATTTGATCTTAAGTCATCCAAAGCACTTATAAATTCTGATTCTAATACTGAATCCCCATCTCTTCTAAATGGACTCCTGTTTCTTTTTCTATCACATCAGACAAATCTTCCCCCTCATAGAGGCTTTCGATGGATTCTCTCCACCTATCCGCTCTCTCCTCTGCAAGTGACAGTGGAATTTCCGTTGCACTCTTAATGTTATCATACTTCCTTTTGTTCTGACTTTCCTCCATGCTGAGTCTGTCCTTCCGACAATCATTTCTTTTTGGATGTCTTCACATTTTTCCTGCAGCCATTTCGTGTTAGTTTCCCTTCACTTCCTATTTATTTCACTCCTCAGCGACTTGTATTTCTGCGTTCCTGAGTTTCCCTGAACATTTGTGCAATTCCTCTTTTCACCGATCAATTAAAGTATTTCTTCTGTTAACCATGGTTTCTTCGCAGTTACCTTCTTTGACCTATGTTCTCCTTCCCAACTTCTGAAATGTCTATTCTTCTTCAACTCTACTGCCTCCTGAGCAATTCCTTAATACCGTATTTATACCCTTGGAGAACTTCAGCCTTAACTCATCATTCCTTCGTACTTCTTTACCCTGCTTCTTCGTGTATTGATTCTTCCTGACTAATGTCTTAAACTTCAGTCTCCTCTTCATCACTACTATATTGTGAGTCTGTATCTGCTCCTGAGAACACCTTACAATCTAGTATTTGATTTTTGAATCTGTGTTTGACCATGATGTCATCTAACTGAAATCTTCCCGTATCACCCGGCCTTTTCCAATTATATCTTCTCCTGTAGTGATTCCTGAACAGAATATTCGCTATTACTAGATGAAACTTGTTACAGAACTGACTTAATCTTTCTCCTCTCACATTCCTTCTCCCAGGCCCAGATTCTCCAGTAACATTTTCTTCTATTCCTTCCCGTATCACTGCATTCCAGTCCTCCTTGACTATTACCCCCTTTACATACTGTATTACCCTTTCAATGTCCTCATACACTTTCTCTAATTCTTCATCTTCAGCTTGCGAAGTTGTGAGTGTTGATTTACTGACGATTTTGATAAGAACAACCCTGTCACTGAACTGTTCACAATAAAACACTCTCTTCCCTACCTTCCTATTCATAACGAATCCTGCTCCCGTTATACCATTTTCTGCTGCTGTTGATGAGTATCTGACCAGAAATCCTTGTCTTCTCCACTTGACTTCATTGACCCCTACTATATCTAGGTGGAGCCTTTGCATTTCCCTTTTCATATTTTCTGCTTTCCCTACCACGTTCAAGCTTCTGACATTCCACGCCCCGACTCGTAGAACGTTGTTGTTTCGTTGATTATTCAATCTTTTTCTCATGGTAACCTCCCTCTTAGCAGTTTATTTCCAGAGATCGGAATGGGGGACTATACTGGCATCTTTTGCCAATGGACAGATCATATTGACGCTTCTTCAATTACAGGCCAAATATCCTGTGTATATATGTTACTTGTCCTTAATGCCTTCTGTCTCCTCATTCCGTTGTTCATTGTTGATTATTTCGCCTTTAGGGGCAGTTTCCCACCCCACGGACAAGAGAGTGCCATGAACCTTTGTCCGCTCCTCCGCCGTCTTCGACGAGGACGTTGGCAGAATAAGGGTGACTTTTTATGCCGGAAGTCTTCGGCTGCCAATGCTGATTATTAATCGAAATTTAAGCAGCGGCGGGATTCGTACCCGGGACCGATGACGTTTTGATTATGAATCAAAGACGCTACCCCTAGACCACAGGTTGGAAAAATATCATTCATAAAATCTGGAAGAGAGTAAGGACAGATGAGTGCGAGCACTGTTACACCATAAGGTCAGACACCGAAGCTTCTGAAAAGAATGATACACACATGAACTGAAAAGAAAATTGAGGAGCTGTTAGAATAAGTTTAGTTTGGCTATATAAAAGGTAAAGGCACCGGTGAGGCAATTCTAATAATTGAGGCAAGTCTTTAAGATAAACCAAAAAATATTATTAATATTTATCGACGTAGGAAAGTGTTCGACAATGTGAGCTAGTCCAGGATTTTCAATATTCTGAAAAATAAATAACTAAGCTAAGGGAAAATGTTGTAGAACCTGTTCAGTGGGGTGAACAGCTTAATGGTCACACACTGTGGATTGATAGTATACCGCAGAGAGTAATGAGAAGTAGCAGAAATGAGAAACGCGAGAAACTGGCGAACATGAAGCAGAAGGAGTTAAGGATTTCTGCAACCTAGGCTGCAAAATAAACCATTGCGGACGGAGCAAGGAGCAAGGAGTGCGGGCAATAAGGGCAACCTGGGCAAGAGAAGTTTAATACTATTAATTTGACGAAGACATTTATGAGAATGTATGTCAGGAGCACAGCTTTTGAAAGTAGTGAAACATGTTAAACCGGAGCAGAAGAGATATGATGCTACAGAAAAATGTTGAAAATCAAGTGGTCTTATAAAGTAAGGAATGAAGAGGTTCTCCGCAGAATCGATGAAGAGGTCATGTGGAAAATACTGACAAGAAGAGGAGACAGAGGAACAGAGATTAATGTGTTACAATATTAAGGAATAATTTCCATGACACTTGAGTGAGTAGTAGACGGTAAAATCTTAAAGAGGAAGAAAGCGATTTGTATGCGTCGAGCAAATAATTGAAGACAGGAGATGACAGTGGACCGCATAAAGAAAACAAAAATGAGAATACTCTTGCGAGCGTAATGGCCCAGGAGATGCTTTCGACCACATTGGTCCCAAGGGTGTGCGTTAATCGCAGATGTCTCGTGATCAGGTCGGTACGAGCCTTCTACTGTGCGGCTATCACAGGAGACGCTCAGACTTCGAGATTACAGAACTGTTACGTGTTCATGTCCACGCGATTCCTGAAAAGTCAGGAATGCGTCCTATGCGTCAGTGTTTCTCACGTGGCATCGTTTCCACCGCCTGTGAGCACTTTTCTCGCAAGACTAATATACATTAGGAAACATTCCAAGAGCTGCAGAGATTTTAATAGTTGAATACTGTGATTCTATAAAAAGTATAGAGGATGCACTTTTCCAGCCGTGGATGTTAAATGGCTGATGATCATCATAATAATGCTGATGTATATCTACGTGCATACTGTGCAAACCTCTATGATGCGCAATGCATAGGGCAGTTGGCAAGGTACCGCATATTAGGGCTTCTTACCTTGCAACTGCGGATGGAGCGTGGGAAGAATGATTGCGTCAGTGCCTCTATGCACGAAGTAATGAGTCTAATATAGGCTTCACGGACTTTCTGCGAGTTATACGCTATGTGATCAAAAGTGTCCCCACACCAAAAAAAAACACGTTTTTCAAATTAGGTGCTGCCAGGTACTTCATTTCAGCGGCCTCAGTAGTCATTAGCCATCGTGAGAGAGCAGAATAGGACGCTTCGCGGAACTCACGGACTTCGAATGTGATTAGGTGATTGGGTGTCACTTGTGTCATACGTTTGAACGCGACATTTTCACACTCCTAAAAATTCCTAGGTTCGCTGTTTCCGATGTGACAGTGAAGTGGAAACGTGAAGGGACACTTCAATAACATATAGGCCGACCTCATCTGTTGACTGACAGAGACCACCGACAGTTGAAGAGGGTCGTAATGTGTAATAGGCAGACATCTATCCAAACTGTCACACCGGAATTCCAAACTGCATCAGGATACACTGCAAGTACTATGAGGGTTAGGCAGGAGTTGAGAATACTTGGATTTCATAGTTGAGCGGCTGATTATGAGCCACACATCACGCCGGTAAATGCCAAACGACGCTTCGTGAATATTGGACGAGTGTTGTGTGGAGTGTGGTACACAATGTGTCGATCCGATGGCAGGGCGTGGGTATGGCGAATGCTCGGTGAACGTCATCTGCCAGCGTGTGTAGTGCCAACAGTAAAATTCGGAGGCGGTGGTGTAATGGTGTGGTCTTGTTTTCATGGAGGAGGCTTGCACCTCTTGTTGTTTGGAATGTCACTATGACAGAACAGACCTACATTGAAGTTCTAAGGACCTTCTTGCTCCCCACTGATGAAGAGAATTTTTTGGATGGCGATTGCATCTTTAAACACGATCGAGCACCTGTTCATAATGCACGGCCTGTGCCGGAGTAGTTACACGACAATAACATCCCTGTAATGGACTGGCCTGCATCCTACAGAACACCTTTGGGATGGTTTGGAACGCCTACTTCGTGCCAGGCCTCACCGGCCGACATCGATACCTCTCCTCAGCGCAGGACCTCGTGAGGAATGGGCTGTCATTCCCCAAGAAACCTTCCAGCACTTGATTGAACATATGCCTGCGATAGTATAAGCTGTCATCAAGGCTAAGGGTGGGCGAACACCATACTGAATTCTAGCGTTACCGATGGAGGGCGCCACGAGCTTGTAAGTCATTTTCAGCCAGGTACTTTTGATCACAAAGTGTTCATAGTAGGCTGAAGAGTACCTCCACATTTTTCACTTAAGGCTGGTTCTTACAATATGGTAACCAGGCTTCCAGGGAATAATGAATGTCTATCTTAAGAAATCTGCGAATTCAAGATTCTAAAAATATCTGTGACGTCCTCCCACAAATGAAGAAACATGTGGCAATTCGGGCCGCCGCGCGGGATTAGCAGAGCGGTCTGAGGCGCTGCAGTCATGGACTGTGCGGCTGGTCCCGGTGGAGGTTCGAGTCCTCCCTCGGGCATGGGTGTGTGTGTTTGTCCTTAGGATAATTTAGGTTAAGTAGTGTGTAAGCTTAGGGACTGATGACCTTAGCAGTTAAGTCCCATAATATTTCACACATTTCAACATTTTTTTGAGCAATTCGGGCCGCCAATCTTTGAGTACTCAGTATCCTCTGTAGTCGTATTTGAAATGGGTTATAAGTGGTTGTGATGGAATAACACAGGTTTCAAGCGATAGGAATTTTTACGATGGTGGCACACACCACCTACTGCGGTGAGGCAGGGGTGGAAGGCGATGGGGTGTTGGTAGGCAGGTAGGGGAGCATGACAACCTTTCATGGTGATGTTGTCTCGCATGTGAAATTAATTCTCTTGCAACCGGGTCGAATATTAATTTTTCTCTTACAGAATCAATTGAGAGTTTTCTTATACTGGCAGGAGAGGTCCGTGTCCTGTAATTGTGTTGATAGTGCACTTCCTATTTACCTTGTCTTTCAAGGGATAAGTTATCTTCTCCTCACTGCTGCCGTTACTCAGCACAATAATCAGCTATATTTATCAGAGAAAAACAAGTAAACGGAGTTTGTTAATGTCTTTACCAGTCAGAAAGTACTTTATATTGGCCTACTAAAAATACACTCAGCTCATAAATGAAGGATAATTGCAGAATATCGTGCCATACAACGTGGCACTACACAAAACTGGCTCTTATAGCATAGACACATAGGGATCACACGCGACGCAGATCTTTAAGTTGATAAGTTGAGAAAACGGTCCCGAAACACATATGCTGCAAAACGCCACTGTTTCCTGTGCATGTACCCCGACATCAATATGGGATATGATCGCCATACACACGTACACAGGCCGCACAACGGGTTGGCTTACTCTCAATCAGGTGGTCGAGCCCCTGCTGGGGTATAGCCTCCCATTCTTGCACCAGTGCCGGCCGAAGCCCCTGAAGTGTCCTAGGGTTTTGAAAACGTGCAACGATACGTCGACCGACTTGCTCGATTAGGTTTAGGTCTGGAGAACAGCCAGGCCACTCCATTCGCCTGGTATCTTCTGTTTCAAGGTACTCCTTCACGATGGCAGATCGGTGGGGCCGTGCTTTATCATCCATCAGGAGGAAGGTGGAATGCACTGCACCCCTGGAAAGGCAGACATACTGGTGGAAAATGACTTGTTACAGGTCCTCTGTAAAAGACATGCAGGGATGTACGTGCACCAATTATAATCACACCCCACACCATCAAACCACGAAAACATACTGGCCCCTTTCAAGGATATTAAGGGGTTGGTATCTGGTTCCTGATTCACGGCAGATGGAAACCTGGAGAGAATCACTGTTCAGACTATACCTGGACTCGCCCGGAACATAACCTGGGACCACTGTTCCAATGTTTTTGACACCAGGCTTTACGGGCACTCCTGTGACCAGGGATCAGTGGAATGCACCTTGGAGGTCTCCGGGCGAATAAACCATGTCTGTTCAGTCATCTGTAGTCTGTTCAGTCACTGGAGACTACTGTTCCAGTGGCTGCCATAAGGTCCCGAGCAACGCTACTTGCCGTACTCCGTGGGCGTCTGCGGGCACTGATGGTGAGATTTCGGTCTTCTTGTGGTGTTGTACAATGTGGACGACCCGTATTGTAGTGCCTGGACACGTTTCCTGTCTGCTGGAATAGTTGTCATAATCTTGAGATCAGACTTTGTGGCACATGGAGGGCCCGTGCTACGAACTGCTGTGTTTGATCAGCCACCAGCCTAGTATTCTACCCCTCATAATGTCCGCAATATATGTTCTTTGAGCCATTTTCAACTCACAGTGACCATTAGCACGTCTGAAAACGTCTGCACACTTACTCGCTGCACCGTACTCTGACATGCACCAACAGACCTCTGCGTATGTGGACTCCTGCCAGCGCCACCTTGCGACGACCGCAGGTCAAATACGCCACATGGTCATACCCTGAGGTGATTTAAACCCGAAAACCGTCCGTCAGAGTGTTGTTTCACCATTTATCAGCATTATCCTCAGTTTAGGAGCATGAGTGTAGTTTTAATCACACTGAAGTCGACTCCTAGCTGTAGGCAAAGAATGACTTGAAATTAATTGAAACCATACACTGGAGCATACACACACACAAACACAAACACACACACACACACACACACACACACACACACACACACACAGACACACAGATACAGATTATTACAGAAAACCCAGGAATCAAGACACAAGGGAATTAAAGACATCAACGTGGGCATTGATTTAAGTCAAAGGGGAAGTTGGAAAGTTGTGCCAGATTGTGATTTCGTAGCTGAGTCTCCTGCTTACTTGGCAAATGCGTAGACCAATACGCCATCCGAACACAGTGGTCATCGCAACGGCACGGACTACCCTAGCACGCCTCCCGTTAGACCCAAATTTCAAATTTCCAATTTAGCCACACACTTCTTAGTAGTGCCCCTAGCCCATTATCCTCATCACTCGCAGCATTTTGCCTATTATCGTAGGAGTTATAGCATGATTTAAGTCTACCCCGACGGGATCATTATCCGTTCTTTCTTTAACTGTAAATTTGGTGTCTGTTCGGACACGTCAGAAAGAACAGACATCGTTTTTGATAGTGCAGTCGCATTGAGCCGAGAACGGCCAGTGAATAATTCAATGTGAATGCGCACCAAGCTCGAACTCTTACGAGAATCGTAGAAATTCCGCGAGTTATGAGGATAATGGGCTAGGGGCACTTTTCACTAGTGTGTGAGGTGAGAATTTTTCTTTCATGCCAGGGGTCAAGCGTAGTCCGTGCAGTTGCGATGACCACTGAGCCCGGATGGCGTAGTGGTCTGGGCATCTGCCTAATGAGCAGGAGACCAAGGCTCCAGTCTTAGTATGGCACAGACTTTCCCCATTAATTTAAATCGACGTCCATAGGCAGCTAATGTCTTTCATTCCATCGTGTCTTGATTCATAGTGGCTGCAAGATCAAAAATAGTGTCTGTTCTTGCAGACATGTCCGAACGGACATCACGTATATAAGCCTGGAGGAACCCTCTCCAGTTCTTTCTTACATTTTACAAGGCAAGGGCAGGCGCCTTACACAGCTGGCAAGACGAGGCCATGTCATAGTGCCAGAAGCAGCGGACGTTCATCGTGTACTGTGCGCTTGGCGCGAGGCTCTTGGAAGCCCCCTGCCCAACGGCTAAGGCGTGCACCATTTTCAGTGCACCAGGAGGACAGTTTAGTGAGAGCTGTTCTGACAATTTGACTCAACAACGATTAATTGGTCGTTTATAAATTGATATTACAAGACACGTTTAACTAATTATTTCCCATTCATCCCTCTAACTGACAATATTGTGCTAATTTGTATATATTCGCTATGTATTTTTAAAGAGAGGACGGCGGCCGCAGTCTCTCGCTGTTGTTTCTGCAAACATCGTGCTACGTTACTCGAAGCTGCTGTCCGGTAATACGAGGAGGGCCTCTCCGGTCAGGGTGTCTAACTAAACAGAAATAAAAAGCGCACGTTTTAAAATCTACACCTATGATATTGAACAAATGATCTGAGTGCTGGATGGCCTTGCGGGGCACACTCATTAAACCATTGTGGCATGCATGGTGCAGAGAGTTATGTGTAGTCACTCCCTTCCGAACTCTTTCGAAGACACATATATTTTTCCCATTAGTCCTCGAAGATGGAAAGTTTTAAAAGAAAAAAAAAGATTTTTCCTTCATAGGCCTTCGGAAACGAGATAGTCTACGCAGATAGATGCCGTGCTTCCATTTACTAAGCATTCTTCAAGATCAAAAAGGGCGGTTGAACTTGATATTTTACTTCTAATTTGACGGTCTAATGGCAGAATTAAATTAAAAAATAGTTTGGATGATATTTATACAGCAAGTTACAAGGCACTACAAAATAGTGGAATATCAGCTGAGCTGCACGAAACGCTTCGCGCCAGAGAAAGACGGAAAGGCAAAAGATAACACTTTGTGGATGAAACACCAGAACAAGATTTAAACCCTCAGCCCAGAGGAAAGTCGTCAACTAAATGTTTTTAATGTTATTCTAGATACCGTTGTAGAAAACTTAACTATGAGGCCCACTACCATACACAACATGATGGACACGGTTTGTTTCTTATGGAATTACATAAACCTGGACGATTCTACAACGTCATAGAGTTTAGAAAACATGGCATCATCGTACAGCGTAGATCTTAAAAGCAGGATCTGAAAGAAAAAAAAATTGCAATTTCAAAAGATTCGTGCAGCTAATTTTGGGTCTGATCCATTTCTCCCTCCACCGCATCTCAATGTTCTTCATAAGTGAAATTTTAAGGAACTGTTTTGGAATATAATGGTAGCCTTAAGGATTTTTTGCATTTTGGTTGTTCCTTTTTCCCAAGCAGAGCGATCATGCATCGTTCTAGCTGAAGTTAAAAATTGTTTGTGAAGTACAGTGGGGCAAGAGCAGATTGTTGGACTAGATATGATCATTACAGAGTTAGTCCAACCATTAGATTATACCGGAATTATAGAAGATTTCGCATCTGAATAAGCTAGAAAAAAATTATTCTTTTGAAAAGTATCGAACTTGTGTGAACCTCGGGTATTAGAAAAAATTCTTAAAAAGGCGTTGCTTGATTTTTTGTAGTAAAATTTTCTGACTTTATAAAAAAAACGAAGTTCATGACAAAAGGAATTGTGGGAGAGGCCTGGGACGCTTACTGCGGTCAGAAAACCGGCTGCAGATATACAGAAATGTTCGAACATGATATAGAGTTCGACACTGATGGAATGAATGAGTGCAAAACCCTTAATTTACCAGGTGTGGTCTCTCAGATCGCGCTGAAAATTTCGAACCCGCTTTCCAAGGTCAGTTGCGGCGTAATGCTTCCATATTCGCACTACCCTCCTTAAACTGCCAACCCTGCAATGTTTTGCTCACTGTTACGTCATTGCCTCCTTTGTTTTTGGTGACACGTTCTATTCACAGGTGTCATGGTCTCCTCATGAACTACATGCCTGTTTTCTTTAGTACGGTACCTTATAGTACAAAATATGTTCGCAGGAACGTGTCATTCTTCACTAAGACTGATGAAGTTGTTAGACGGTGGATGGGTGGAAAGAGTTAGTAATTATGAATGGGAAGCCCATAAAGGATTTTTTCATATCCTTTCATAGGTGTTCAATATGCCACCTTGAGATGCACAGCATCCCTGTGAAACTATGGCGGATGTGTTCGACGTCTGCATCAGACACTCGGTGACAGCCTAGTGACTTACCTTTAGACAAACAACCTGTTATTCGATTGATGTTGTAGCCCAAGGATACTGTTTTGTTATTTCTTGTGAGGTGTCCACTTTTACTTTTATGAATACTGAAAATGTTGTTGCTGTTGTGGTCTTCAGACACTAGTTTGATGCACATCTCCATACTACTCTATCCTATGCGAGTTTGTTCATCTCCGAGGAACTGCTGCAAGCTACATCCTTCTGAATATGCTTAGTGTATTTATCTATTGGTCTCCCTCTGCGACTTTTACCCCTCCACACTTCCTTACAATGCTAAATTGGTGATTCTTTGATCTCTCAAAATGAGTCCTATCAACCGACTCCTTCTTTTGGCCAATTGTGCTACAAATTTCTTGTCTCACAAACTATGTAGCACCTTCTCATTAGTTACGTGATCTACCCAACTAATCTTCAGCATTCTTCTGTAGCACCACGTATCAAAAGCTTCTATTCTCATCTTGTTTAAACAATTTATCGCCCATGTTTCACTGTTCCATACTTCACTACACTCCATGCAGAACCTTTCAGAAAAGACTCCTGACACTTAAATGTATACTCGATGTCAACAAATTTCTCTTCTTCAGAAACGCTTCCCTTCTCATCGCCAGTCTACATTTTATATGACCTCTACTTCGACCTTCATCAGTCATTTTGTTCCCCAAATAGCAAAACCCATCTACCACTGTACGTGTTTTCAAAACTAACTCCCTCACCATCACCTGATTTAATTCGACTACAATCCATTATCCAGCTTCCATTATTGTTCTTCCATTTGTTGATGTTCATCTTATATCTTTCTTTCAAGACACTGTCCATTCCGTTTCACTGCCCTTCCAGGCCCTTTGCTCTCTCTGACAGAATTACAATGTCGTCGGCAAACCACAAAGCTTTTATTTCTTCTCCATGGATTTTAATTCCTACTACAAATTTTTATTTTTTTCCTTTACTGCTTGCTCAACGTACTGATTGAATAACATCGGAGATAGGCTACAACCCTGTCCACTTCCTTCTCAACGACTGCTTCCCTTTCATGTCCCTCGACTCTTAAGGCTGCCATCTTGTTTCTGTACAAATTGTAAATAACCTTTCGCTCCCTGTGTTTGACCCCTGCCACCTTCAGATTTTGAAAGAGAGTATTCCAGTCAGCATTGTCAAAAGCTTTCTGTAAATCTACAAATACAAAAAACGTTGGTTTGCCTTTCCCTAATCTATCTTCTAAGATAAGTCGTAGGGCCAGTATTGCCTCACGTGCTCCAACAGTTCTACGGAATCCAAACTGATCTTCCTCAAGGTCGGCTTCTACCAGTTTTTCCACTCGTCTGTAAAGAATTTGTATTAGTATTTTGCAGCAGTGACTTACTAAACTGATAATTCGGTAAATTTCACACCTGTCAACAGTTGCTTTCTTTGGGATTGGAATTAATATATTCTTCTTGAAGTCTGAGGGTATTTCGCCTGTCTCATTCATCTTGCTCGCCAGATGGTAGAATTTTGTGAGGGCTGCTCTCCCAAGGCTATCAGTAGTACTAATGCAATGTTGTGTACTCCCGAGTCTTTTTTCCGACTTAGGTCTTTCAGTACTCTATCAAATTCTTCACTCAGTATCGTACCTCCCATCTCATCTTCATCTACAGTCTCTTCCATTTCCCTAATATTGTCCTCAAGTACATTGCCCTTGCATAGACCCTCTATATACTCCTTCCACATTTCTGTTTTCCCTTCTTTGATTAAACTCAGTTTCCTTATGAGCTCGTGACATTCATACAAGTGGTTCTCCTTTCTCCAAAGGTCTCTTTAATTTTCCTGTAGGCAGTATTTCTCTTACCCCTAGTGATACATGACTCTACATCCTTACATTTGTCCACTAGCCATCCCTGCTTAGCAATTTGGCACTTCCTGTCGATCTCATCTTTGAGACGTTTGTATTCCACTTTGCCTGCTTCATTTATTGCATTTTTATATTTTCTCCTTTCACCAATTAAATTCAATATCTCTTCTGTTAGGGGAGGATTTCTACTAGCCGTCGTCTATTCACCTACTTGATCCTCCACTGCCTTTACTATTTCATCTCTCAAAGCTACCCATTTTTCATGTACTGTATTTGTTTCCCCCATTCTTGTCAATCGTTTCCCAAAACTCTCTACAACCTCTCGTTCATTCGGTTTATCCAGTTTATCTGAAACCTTCCAGTATCTCCAGATCTCTTCCATGTATACAACATTCTTTCATGATTCTTGAACCGAGTGTTAGCCATGATTAAGTTATGCTCTGTGCAAAATTTTGCAGGCGGCTTCCTCTTTCATTCCTTACCCCTACTCCGTATTCACCTACTAGTTTCCCTTCTCTTCCTTTTTCTACTATCGAATTCCAGTCCCCCACGACTATTAAATTTTCATCCCCCTTCACTATCTATAATATCTTTTATCTCATCATACATTTCCTCAATCTCTTCGTCATCTGCGGAGCTTACTGGCATATAAACTCGTACAACTGTAATAGGCGTGGGCATCGTGTCTATCTTGATTACAATAATGCGTTCACGATGCTGTTCATAGTACCTTACCCGAGCTCCTAGTATTTTATTCATTATTAAACCTTCTCCTGCATTACGCCGATTTGATTTCGTATTTATAACCCTGTATTCACCTGTTCCTCCTGCCACTGAACTTCATTAATTCCCACTATATATAGCTTTGACATAGCCATTTCCTTTTTTAAATTTTCTAACACACCTACCCGATTAAGGGATATGACAATCCACTATCCGATCCACAGAGCGCCAGTTTCTTTCTTCTGATAACGACATTCTCCTTATTAGGAAACAACTGGACATATGTGTAGCTTTTCTCATCGAGTATTTTATCGACTGTAACAACACCTCTATATGCTAAAGGAAATGTCCTGACTTACTCACTGATTCATCGTCGCCAAGTCCATGCCGATAATGATAGAAACTTAAAATTTTGAGATGGTGTGGTGCAAATACAGAACACATTGTTTATGAAGAGCCTTCCGAAATTCCACCCCTAAGCGTGTGGAATGGGGATGAAAGGCTTATTAAAAATAGGTTCCACTAAGGTCATCTTTTTCTTATTTTTTAAATAATTCATTATTAAATTTCCGCGAAAACATTTATTTTTAAAGTTACATGTATGAAAACTAGGATCTGACTTCTTGGTGAGAAATTAAAGGAAAGATGTTTCAGTGTTTGCGGGACATAAACATCTAAGGGGGCTGAAATAGAGAATGAAATTTTGTACGAAAATATGGCATTGTGAAAGCATTTTTAAAGTTAAATCTATGAAATTTAGATGTACTTAGAAAAAAATATGTTTCCGTGTTTTAGGAAACTGAATCCTGAAAATGGTGCAATAGAGCCTGATTCACTCAGTGACTCATAATTTAGAAGCTAGAACTACGAAAATTGGCATTTGGTTTCACAATCAGAGATAATGAAATACGGGTTTCGGCATTTATGGGCATATAACCCTTATGGCGGTGAGATAGTGGGTAAAAGTTTTCTTTGAAAACAAATACTTATTGCAGGAACACTAAAGCATTTTTAAAGCCACAACTACAAGGATTAGTATTTGTGGCTCTGAGCACTATGGGACTCAACATCCATGGTCATCAGTACCCTAGAACTTAGAACTACTTAAACCTAACTAACCTAAGGACATCACACAACACCCAGCCATCACGAGGCAGAGAAAATCCCTGACCCCGCCGGGAATCGAACCCGGGAACCCTGGCATGGGAAGCGAGAACGCTACCGCACGACCACGAGATGCGGGCGATTAGTGTTTGTCTTCTGAGTTAGAAATAAAAATTTTATAAAAAAATTTTCAACTTCTGTCTTCACAAAACGCGTTTCGACTGATATCACAACAAGGAAAGTAGTGAAAGTGAACTTAGAGCTGCTATGTATTGTTTAAGTAGTGCTGTAAGGTCCATTATCTGCTCCTACAGCACGAGGTCCAACGCGCTGTCTTGTTAGACACGGAGATACTCCAAACCAGTATCAAATTCTCCTGGTGGATTAACGACCATTGATCTGGTTTAATAGACAGAGTAAGTGTGCCTTCCAATCCGTTTACCACAGTCGTTTAGGTAAATGTCTGGATTCTTTACAAAATGTTATAAACACGCTGTTAAAATACGATAACACAACGCCAAAGTTTACTCGTTAACACGGACAGACGGTGCACATGACTTCCCATCCTTAGTTTAACCGACGAGAGTGGCGACAGGTAGAGTATCCAGTTACTACTTAAAAACGAGTTGCCGTAACACGAAAAAAAAGGAGAACCCCATACGACGGGATTACGTTAGGTTGCGGCTGCAATGCATAAGGGGGGACGTCGATGAAAAACTCACACTATTTCAAAAATGCACCAAATCCACAGTTTTGGAGTTATGGCAATGAAATTTTATACCACGCTTTACATGAAAGTAACACATACATACAGGGTGTTACAAAAAGGTACGGCCAAACTTTCAGGAAACATTCCTCACACACAAAGAAAGAAAATATGTTATGTGGACATGCGTCTGGAAACGCTGACTTTCCATGTTAGAGCTCATTTTATTACTTCTCTTCAAATCACATTAATCATGGAATGAAACACACAGCAACAGAACGTACCAGCATGACTTCAAACACTTTGTTAGAGGAAATGTTCAAAACGTCGTTCGTTAGCGAGGATACATGCATCCACCCTCCGTCGCATGGCATCCCTGATGCGCTGATGCAGCTCTGGAGAATGGCGTATTGTATCACAGCCGTCCACAATACGAGCACGAAGAGTCCCTACATTTGGTACCGTCGTTGCGTAGATAAGAGCTTTCAAATGCCCCCATAAATGAAAGTCAAGAGGGTTGAGGTCAGGAGAGTGAGGAGGCCATGGAATTGGTCGGCCTCTACCTATCCATCGGTCACCGAATCTGTTGTTGAGAAGCGTACGAACACTTCGACTGAAATGTGCAGGAGCTCCATCGCGCATGAACCACATGTTGTGTCGTACTTGTAAAGGCACATGTTCTAGCAGCACAGGTACAGTATCCCTATGAAATCATGGTAACATGCTCCATTGAGCGTAGTTGGACGAAACTAAAATGAGCTCTAACATGGAAATTAAGCGTTTCCGGACACATGTCCACATAACATCTTTTCTTTATTTGAGTGTGAGGAATGTTTCCCGAAAGTTTGGCCGTATCTTTTTGTAACATCCTGTACATTAAATCCCTTGATTATATATATTCAACTTTTTTAAACGAAATTTGAAGTTTTATTATTAAACATAATGCATTTTTCTACAAATATTTCTCTCTTTCATCTCAGCTTGCAATCAGAATTTCGAAATTTGCTCTTGAGACAACGTTTATTAGGTTTACAGAAATATGTGTACAAAATGTCATAACTGTAACATTCATAGAATCTGAGAAGAAGGTACATAAACTTTAAAAAACAAAATTTCCAGGAAACGCAATTTAAAATTCAATCTAACATTTTTCCTTGTCACTTCTTCAGAAGGCATCACATTTCTACCCTGGGTGGTCTTTCCCTTCAAGGCTTCTCTTCTGGTTTCTTGTTGTCTGTTTTCTTTCGTTTACCAGGTCTTCAACTGATTTCTTAGCTGCAGAGACGCGCTGTAAATCTATTTTTCTGAGGATGCCTTGTTTAAAATTTCATATCTTGAAGCCCATTCTTTCTAATACCTTCATCCTCCCGACATTCCCATCATTAAATACAATAACTGCATCATCAGTTGCAATTCTGACAACTGTAGCATATGCAAATATGTTTTTAGGGCATCGTTTTCATATGAGAAAATTTAGAGACTCATTTGGATATTGGTTTTTGCAATGAACACACTTTTTGAGAAGTGCAGGATCAGCCAAAGATGATCTCTAAAACCAAAGAGTATGTATCACGGCGTTCTAGGTGTATCCCGCACACGTTTGGTTGAAAGTAATACACAGAATCGTTGTTCACTGAGCTGCTATTGAAGTTATGCTTCAAAACGTGAGCGTGGAAGAGAGGTCGCGTCACACTTTTAATTAATTTTCCGGTACTTCGGATGCGATTACAACATTGAAACTTCGGGAACTTATAGTTCATGAGTTGTACTAACAAATAAAAAACAAATCGAAAATTGACATTTTTTGTCAGTTTCATCAACGTCCCTGGATAAAGCGGCAGGCTATTTGAGGAATTCCGGGGGGGGAACAGATACGTGGTGTCTGTGCAGAGGTCGCGGTATCGGATCATCCTGGAGCCGTAATCCTGCAAACACGACGGGGCGTGGGAACAGCACCATCCGGATGCTCGGGATCAGTTCTGCTGATTGCTTATGCAGCCGACGTGATTCCGCACAGCTGGGTCCGCCATTTGCAGGCGACGTGCAACGCGCGTCAATAGCTGCTGCGCACCGGACGTGGCCTCTGGTACCAGATGATCCCTCACAACAGCCTCAGACTGACACCGTTGGCGGTTGCGACTGCTGGAGATTGGTTAAGTGTGCTTCCCAGTGAAATTAGTGCTCCTGTGCGACTCGCAGAGGCAACGGATTTCTCAGTAACGCACAAATACGCTGAAGAGCGAAAGAAACTGGTACGCCTGTCTAATGTCCGTAGGGCACCCGCTAGTATGTAGAAGTGACAAAACATGACTCAACTGGGACTCGACTAATATCTGAACTAGGGCTGGAGGGAATTGACACCATGAATCCTGCAGGGCTGTCCATAGATCCGTAAGAGAACGAGCGCGGGGGGGGGGGGGGGGGGGGGAATATCTCTTCTGGACCGCATGTAGCAAGGCATCCCAGATATGCTCAATAATGTTCATATCTCGGGAGTTTGGTGGTCAGCGGAAGTTTTTAATCTCAGAAGACTGTTTCTGGAGCCATTCTCTATCAGTTCTGGACGCGTGGGGTGTCGCACTGTGCTGCTGGAATCGCACTAGTCCCTCGAATGCACAATGTATATGAATGGATGCAGGTGACCAGACAGGATGCTTACGTACGTGTCACCCGTGAGAGTCCTATGCAGACGTATCAGGGATCCCATATCACTCCAACTGCACACGCCCTACACCATTACAGAGCCTCCACCAGCTTGAATAGTCCTCTGCTGCCCTGCTGGGACCATGGATTCATGAGGTTACTCGATACAATTTGAAACGAGAATCGTCTGACCAGGCTACATGTTTTCAGTCATCAACAGTCCAATGCTCGTGTTGTCGGGCCAGGCGAGGAGTAAGGCGTTCTGACGTGCAATCATCAAAGGTGCACGAGAGGGTCTTCAGCCCCGAAAGCCCATATCTGTGATGTTTCGTCGAATGGTTCGCACGCTGACACTTGTTGATGATCCAGCGTTGAAATCTGCAGCAGTCTGCGGAATGGTTGCACTTCTGTCACGTTGAATGATTCTCTTCATTCGTCGTTGACCCCGTTCTTGCTGGATCTCCTTCCGGTTGCAGCATTGTTGGAGATGATGTTTTACAGGATTCCTGATATTCACGGTATACTCGTGAAATGGTCGTACGGGAAAATCTCTTCATCGCTGCCTCGGAGATTTCGTGCCCCATCGCTCGTGCGCCGGGTGTAACATCACGTTCAAACCCACTTAAATCTTGATAACCTGCCATTGCAGCAGCAGTAACCAATCTAACAACTGCGTCAGACACATGTGCCTTACATAATCACCGCGCGGGATTAGCCGAGCGGTCTAGGGGCTGCAGTCATGGACTGTGCTGCTGGTCCCAACGGAGGTTCGAGTCCTCTCTCGGGCATGGGTGTGTTTGTTTGTCCTGTACTAGTTTCTTTGACGCTTCCGTGTACATCAACATCGTACTACAGCATCCCATATGAGCTGTGGTTCTTCCACCAATGACATCAATACAACTTCGTATCGAAGTGACAATGTTGTTGATATATGTTCGCTATCAGCTTTCTTTACAGTTTGGGTACATAGATGCCAGTCACCCTTACTTTGTTTCTCAGAGAGCGTGAAATGTCATCTGTGACAGTGTACGTTGGCGACCTCTCCGCAAGACTATTGGTAGCAGAGACAGTTTGTCCGCATTGCCTAGTAGGAAAGTGAGCCACGGCGAAGAGCGACATGACACGAATGGTGAAAATTCGTCGTTGTGGAGGAAATTGATTCTATAGAATGATTTTTGATGTCTTCATTGCTAGAGAGAAAGATTAAATGATTGGTTTGATGGTTATCTTCATAATGAGGTAATAATTACTTTTCTCTGCTGTAATTGCGTGTGAGCTGCTGTCTGTTTACCATTGTAATTATTTGGTAACCATCACAGATCTTTCTCCTCTTTTTTTTTAATTGGGTAACATTAGTGTCAATCCAGGAAAGATCAACTCAATTTGTGCAATCCTTTGTAATCTACAATGAACATACATATTATGTAATATCATTTTTTAAAGAAATTTGTGATTATAATGAAAATCAGTTTTGTAAAGTGTTTTTTTCTAAATTTGCCAGTACACCTTTAATAGGAATCAGCATTAACGTAGTTTAGAACGTCATTGCCCATTTCCCTGAATTTTGTTATTTTCTAGATAAAGTTACGCAAGTGCAATTTAAAATGCAAGCTATTTACGTGGACTCATTGCACACGGAATTCACCTACAGTTAGTTTGCAGCTCGGTAAATGAGACACACCTTCATAGCAGCTTCCAATAGCAACAGCAGCAGCTGCATCAGTTTTCAGAGAACAGCTGCTCCAGCGTTATTCATTAGCACAGGTAGGCCAAAAGAGAGAAACAAAAAAACATTTCAGATTTCAAAGGACTTCCTTTCATTCTACAATAATTCAGTTAAGGTTTTGTAAATTTTCACATCAGAGAAGTATAGAACTTTCAAACACAGTGTTACGATTTTAGAAGGGCACTTAGGAAGAACCTGATTTTCTTTATTAGTCGACTCAGTAAACTTTCTTGGAAGTCAAGCAGTCAGATTGACGTATATTTCGATTCTTTGTTTGCTAGAGACACAACATCTCAAATAACCTTTCAGACAGTCCAAGAAAAGCAACCGCCAATGCAAAATGGATCAATAGAAACTTATCAATAGTAATAATCATTTTTAAATAAAAACTTTCAAGGTGACAGCAACACCGAGACCAGTAGTTCCGACTCTCTTTTTCACTACCCCCGGTGGGTAGATATTAGAAGGGATCGACTACGTTGTAGTGACAAACGATAATTAGTTTGAAAAATGTTCGTTTTATGTTTTAATTAGATTTACAATTTACTAAACTTGTAAGTACATAGCGGCATAAAATTAAAATAACAATTCCACAGACAGTAGTTACAGGACGTATATAGTGGGAATTACAAAATGTGATTTATAGAAAAAGGGAAGAACAGGGTTTGACGACCCGTTGATGACGAGGTAATGAGAGACGGAGCACAATCTCGGATTGGGAAAATGAACCATCTGTTATTTTGGAAAAGCAAAGTGAACCTATATATACATATTAACTGAACCATCGTCTTTCCAAATTCGAGTCCAGCATTTTAATAATGTACCTTCTCAATCGCTCCGATCTTGTACTTCTTCTTTCGTTGATGGCGTAAACATGGGGTGGAGACACACCGCGCTTGCCGCAGGGTGAAGGGTGAGCTGGAATAAGTGAAAATTAAATAGTATTCACGTTCCAAGGCACATCCGAGAACATCAACAAGACAAGTGCTGTCTTGAGATACACACGAGAACCCGATGGGTTGTTGAAGACGATCGGCATTCGACGCCATAGTAAGTCAGTTTTGACAATTTTCGAGGAACAGCGTTTAGATTAGTGTTTAAATTTGTAGTTTTGAATTTAGTTTCCACTATCGTCAATACACTTATGGTGTTATTATCCAGGCTAAAATGCTGTGCTCAATACCAGATACAAACCAGTATCATTTGGTTAATGAAATGAGTCACATCAGTCTATTTGCGAAATGAGCTACTAAATTTGTTTGTAACTGTAATTTATATATAAGTTTGTTGCCCATTGAACTGGCCCATCAATTACAATGTCTCAAAAAAAAATCATTCTTAGTTCCGAAAGAGCCATTCAAGGAAAGCTAATTATTTTTCTCGAAATAACGTCATAAATTTCCTTTTCTAAGTTATTTATGTTTTCTTTGGTTTTACGGAATATATTTTGTTTTCTATTCAACTTCTCGACCTAGAAACTGGTTCGACAATGTAAGAAAGTGGAAGATTTTCTAAATTCTGACTAAATATGAAAAAGTTATAGGGAAACAATTATAGTACCTATTGAATGGAACTGGCAACTTACTGAGCACACACTCCATGGACTAACAATATACCGAAGAAGGACGGAAGCAACGTTGGGCAGCAGAAATGAGATTAGCGGTAAACCTAACATCATAACTGAGAACCATGGGAACCACGTAGTAGATGAACTGAAGGCAGTATCCTATCTTGGATGCTAAATAACATGTAACGGATCATGCAGGGAGAGCATAAAAAGTAGACTAGCACTGGCAGAGAGGGAATTCCTGTCCGATTGGCACCAGTAATTAACATGTAAATGTCTTGTTCACTGCATTGGCTGAACAATTCAGATGTTTCCGTAAGACTTTCAGTTTTTAATTTGGAAAGTGATCAGCACTTCTGAAATAAAATTAATTACTTTTGTTGGAGTTAATGATTCACAAATTCCCTTTTATAAAAGTTATGCCATTCTATTGTCTGCTGTGTTTCACATAGCAGGCAGTGTGATAACGATAAACTATTATTTTTAGTGCGAACTATTTCACATATTATTTAGCAAAGTTATGACAAAATTTCTGATCGGGACAAAATAACGTTCCCCGGTTACTTCGCTTGCAAACCTTATGTCGTTGTGACTGCCTTTCACGTGTTCTAATAATTCTCAAAGTTTTTCACGTCCGCGTGGCCAGATGAAAAACGGGTCATTTAAGTGACGAAGAAGATAGTAAGAAACCTGCGTTTTTGCCTTTCTATGGCACAGTCCCCCCCCCCCCCCCTCGCCCCCCATGAACCATGGATCTTGCCGTTGGTGGGGAGGCTTGCGTGCCTCAGCGATACAGATAGCCGTACCGTAGGTGCAACCACAACGGAGGGGTATCTGTTGAGAGGCCAGACAAACGTGTGGTTCCTGAAGAGGGGCAGCAGCCTTTTCAGTAGTTGCAAGGGCAACAGTCTGGATGATTGACTGATCTGGCCTTGTAACAATAACCAAAACGGCCTTGCTGTGCTGGTACTGCGAACGGCTGAAAGCAAGGGGAAACTACAGCCGTAATTTTTCCCGAGGGCATGCAGCTTTACTGTATGATTACATGATGATGGCGTCCTCTTCGGTAAAATATTCCGGAGGTAAAATAGTCCCCCATTCGGATCTCCGGGCGGGGACTACTCAAGAGGATTTCGTTATCAGGAGAAAGAAAACTGGCGTTCTACGGATCGGAGCGTGGAATGTCACATCCCTTAATCGGGCAGGTAGGTTAGAAAATTTAAAAAGGGAAATGGATAGGTTGAAGTTAGATATAGTGGGAATTAGTGAAGTTCGGTGGCAGGAGGAACAAGACTTCTGGTCAGGTGACTACAGGGTTATAAACACAAAATCTAATAGGGGTAATGCAGGAGTAGGTTTAATAATGAATAGGAACATAGGAATGCGGGTAAGCTACTACAATCAGCATAGTGAACGCGTTATTGTGGCCAAGATAGATACGAAGCCCACACCTACTACAGTAGTACAAGTTTATATGCCAACTAGCTCTGCAGATGACGAAGAAATTGAAGAAATGTATGATGAAATAAAAGAAATTATTCAGATTGTGAAGGGAGACGAAAATTTAATAGTCATGGGTGACTGGAATTCGAGTGTAGGAAAAGGGAGAGAAGGAAACATAGTAGGTGAATATGGATTGGGGGACAGAAATGAAAGAGGAAGCCGCCTGGTAGAATTTTGCACAGAGCACAACATAATCATAACTAACACTTGGTTTAAGAATCATGAAAGAAGGTTGTATACATGGAAGAACCATGGAGATACTAAAAGGTATCAGATAGATTATATAATGGTATGACAGAGGTTTAGGAACCAGGTTTTAAATTGTAAGACATTTCCAGGGGCAGATGTGGACTCTGACCACAATCTATTGGTTATGACCTGTAGATTAAAACTGAAGAAACTGCAAAAAGGTGGGAATTTAAGGAGATGGGACCTGGATAAACTGAAAGAACCAGAGGTTGCACAGAGATTCAGGGAGAGCATAAGGGAGCAATTGACAGGAATGGGGGAAATAAATACAGTAGAAGAAGAATGGGTAGCTTTGAGGGATGAAGTAGTGAAGGCAGCAGAGGATCAAGTAGGTAAAAAGACGAGGGCTAGTAGAAATCCTTGGGTAACAGAAGAAATATTGAATTTAATTGATGAAAGGAGAAAATATAAAAATGCAGTAAGTGAAACAGGCAAAAAGGAATACAAACGTCTCAAAAATGAGATCGACAGGAAGTGCAAAATGGCTAAGCAGGGATGGCTAGAGGACAAATGTAAGGATGTAGAGGCCTGTCTCACTAGGGGTAAGATAGATACCGTCTACAGGAAAATTAAAGAGACCTTTGGAGATAAGAGAACGACTTGTATGAATATCAAGAGCTCAGATGGAAACCCAGTTCTAAGCGAAGAAGGGAAAGCAGAAAGGTGGCAGGAGTATATAGAGGGTCTATACAAGGGCGATGTACTTGAGGACAATATTATGGAAATGGAAGAGGATGTAGATGAAGATGAAATGGGAGATACGATACTGCGTGAAGAGTTTGACAGAGCACTGAAAGACCTGAGTCGAAACAAGGCCCCCGGAGTAGACAATATTCCATTGGAACTACTGACGGCCGTGGGAGAGCCAGTCCTGACAAAACTCTACCATCTGGTGAGCAAGATGTATGAAACAGGCGAAATACCCTCAGACTTCAAGAAGAATATAATAATTCCAATCCCAAGGAAAGCAGGTGTTGACAGATGTGAAAATTACCGAACTATCAGCTTAATAAGACACAGCTGCAAAATACTAACACGAATTCTTTACAGACGAATGGAAAAACTAGTAGAAGCCAACCTCGGGGAAGATCAGTTTGGATTCCGTAGAAACACTGGAACACGTGAGGCAATACTGACCTTACGACTTATCTTAGAAGAAAGATTAAGGAAAGACAAACCTACGTTTCTAGCATTTGTAGACCTAGAGAAAGCTTTTGACAATGTTGACTGGAAGACTCTCTTTCAAATTCTGAAGGTGGCAGGGGTAAAATATAGAAACCAGATGGCAGTTATAAGAGTCGAGGGACATGAAAGGGAAGCAGTGGTTGGGAAGGGAGTAAGACAGGGTTGTAGCCTCTCCCCGATGTTGTTCAATCTGTATATTGAGCAAGCAGTAAAGGAAACAAAAGAAAAATTCGGAGTAGGTATTAAAATCCATGGAGAAGAAATAAAAACTTTGAGGTTCGCCGATGACATTGTAATTCTGTCAGAGACAGCAAAGGACTTGGAAGAGCGGTTGAATGGAATGGACAGTGTCTTGAAAGGAGGATATAAGATGAACATCAACAAAAGCAAAACAAGGATAATGGAATGTAGTCTAATTAAGTCGGGTGATGCTGAGGGAATTAGATTAGGAAATGAGGCAGTTAAAGTAGTAAAGGAGTTTTGCTATTTGGGGAGCAAAATAACTGATGATGGTCGAAGTAGAGAGGATATAAAATGTAGGCTGGCAATGGCAAGGAAAGCGTTTCTGAAGAAAAGAAATTTGTTAACATCCAGTATTGATCAAGTGTCAGGAAGTCATTTCTGAAAGTATTCGTATGGAGTGTAGCCATGTATGGAAGTGAAACATGGACGATAAATAGTTTGGACAAGAAGAGAATAGAAGCTTTCGAAATGTGGTGCTACAGAAGAATGCTGAAGATTAGATGGGTAGATCACATAACTAATGGGGAAGTATTGAATAGGATTGGGGAGAAGAGAAGTTTGTGGCACAACTTGACCAGAAGAAGGGATCGGTTGGTAGGACATGTTCTGAGGCATCAAGGGATCACCAATTTAGTATTGGAGGGCAGCGTGGAGGGTAAAAATCGTAGAGGGAGACCAAGATATGAATACACTAAGCAGATTCAGAAGGATGTAGGTTGCAGTAGGTACTGGGAGATGAAAAAGCTTACACAGGATAGAGTGGCATGGAGAGCTGCATCAAACCAGTCTCAGGACTGAAGACCACAACAACAACAACAACATGGCACAGTGTCAGGAAACATTGACCGGCCTCTGAAGAGGCCCCAGCCCAAGAAAAATGCAGCTTATGAGGCCTGTAAAGAAAGATCTATGGTTCAGAACGCCTAGGATGTACAACATATGACTGTGGAGGAACGCCAGGCACTTACGCCTACGCTGTCCAGAAAAACCAGCCATGGTAGAAAAAGCCTCAGAAAATCGACTCCGTTCTGTGTTCGATGAAACACATGTCATTAAGAGGACGAACAGATATCGGGATAGCGTTACAAAAATACAGAAATATAAATCTCTGACAACACCATCAAGGACGGCGGTTTGCGACTAACTCATCACAGCCAGGGGCCCAGTTATAGCGATATTGAAGTGGGACGAAAACATTTCTATATTTGGGAAAGAAAATAGCACCAGTGACGTCACAGGCATCAGCGCGGCTACATAGATGTGCTGGTGAGAGCTTTTTAACCGTAGTATAGCTTATGTGAGTAAACAGACCCGAGAGTCAGCTTGCCGCCAGGGTCCGAGAGCGGAGCATGATCTCAGGCATTCGCGCCCTGCAAGTTCAGACCTCTCGAGAGCTGCTCGCCGTAGCTCTAAGACAAGGAGAAGTATACCAGCGTTGTCGGGAGAGCAGAGAGTATACGAAGAGTGCATAACAGCCATATTGCGTCACACATTTGTGCCGTATTTCACAGTTGGTACACTACCATTTCTTGGTAATATATTTTCCTATACTCATGCACACGTCAAATAAAAGTACCCACGAAACTGCGTGTTCTGGACCATAATATGTGGCTGTAGGATATTTATGAGCGAATAAGTCTCCTTATTTACCTCCTAAACAAACAGCACTAGTAGTTGTCTTATTTCCAAAGTTATGGACTTATATAATGCTATGTAGCAAATAACATACAAGAAAATCACAGACAAATTATAGACAACTAACAAACGAAAATTAGAAAAAAAAGTTTACAGGAGACTCGACAAACTACTGCAGTAGATCTACATGCCAATGACGTGCTCTGTAAACATGTACTGCCGTTGCTGTATACACTGTGGCGATGCATATGCAGTGTGAGTTAAGTTCAGCAAAGTGTCGGTGAAAAAAGTAATAAAGGAAACTCTCAGGAAGTGGACTCAGTAAGAAGTTTTGCATTTAATTAGTTTATTACGACTCCTTTCTTAAGTTAACACAAGTAAACACGTTCAAATAAATGTACTCCCTGAAAAGCTTTTCTTTTATCAGATGTACACCCTATTTGGCTTTTGAACGTCTATGGGTATAAAGACGAAATTGATGTAATGTTATTTCACCGTAATTGTTACTTTACCAAATATTAGAATAAATGTAGGAGACGCAAGAAGTATTAGTGTCACAAGCAGTCTGTAACAGTAATAGATTTGCGCATGACAGTAGCTGGATTCGCAGTTTTCGGTCCAGTTATAAAGAGTATTTCTTCCATCTCCATCGCTGTCATTTTCATAAATTTCTCGTAACATTTAAATGTTGCCCTTGATTTTCCATCACAGGCTCTATAGTGAGATTCTTGCATGCTGCCAGCCGTGGTAGCCGTACGGTTATAGGCGCTTCAGTTCGGAACCACGCGACTGCTACGGTCGCAGGTTCGAATCCTGCCTCGGGCATGGGTGTGTGTGATGTCCTTAGGTTAGTTAGGTTTAAGTAATTCTAAGTTCTAGGCGACTGATGACCTTTGATGTTAATCCCATAGTGCTCAGAGCCATTTGAACCAACTTGCATGCTCCAAAACCATCACGCGGCCTAACCCGTTCTCTTATCCAACATGAGCACGATAGTTCACGGCTTTTTTTACCACTAAAAGCATTAAAAGTGGTGCCCAACGCCCTTCCATAGCAACCTCTGTCTCTTCGCACAGAACAATGACAGAAAAATCTGCGGAGAGTGGTCTCTCAGCTCTAGAGACTCTCTCACATTCCTGTGTGTAATCGCTTCCAATACCTCCTCTCCAAAGACATTCGGACACTTACAGAAAGTACTCGCAAGGAACTATCGTACTATAAGAAACAGCGGAAATTCAACCCTGATTTTAACAATTTTGTGAGTACTATATGAGGGTACCAAACTGTCTGAGAGTAAAACACTCTCACATGTCTCCTAGCCCCACCGGTGAGGCCACGGGTCAAGGCAGTCATTTAGCACTCGGCAGCGGCCGAGGAGCGCTCGGTAGAGCTCATGGCACTTGACCACCTGACGTGGCTGGAACCCACAGAAGATTATTTCTCTCCATGCATTGTCAATGTGCACAAGTGACCGTGCCATTTCTAAGGATTTTACCACAACCTGGCATTAATCTTTTTTAATATGTATCACATTTTGTAATTCCTACTACATTCGTTCTGTAACTGCTGCCTGTGGAATAATTATTTTCATTTTGTGCCGCTATGTGCTTACACGTTTAGTAACTAGTTACTTTTCAGAAAAATGTTTCTCTGTGCATAAAATTATATATTCGTGCAAAAAGTATAAAGGATTGTAAATAATATTTTGCGAGATAAACAAGCTTTGTAATTCTATCGATCGATCGCTACATGTAGCGGTGACAAGGCAGTCTGGATACGCAAGTAGAGACTCGTCAGGCGTGGTTCAAATGGTTCAAATGGCTTTGAACACTATGGGACTTAACTGCTGTGGTCATCAGTCCCCGAGAACTTAGAATTACTTAAACCTAAATAACCTACGGACATCACACACATCCATGCCCGAGGCAGGATCCGAACCTGCGACTGTAGCGGTCACGTGGTTCCAGACTGTAGCGCCTAGAACCGCTCGGCCACTCCGGCCGGCCGTCAGGCGTGAATGCGAGACGTTGCTTGGTAATGTAATCGCGTAAGAGACTGTGCATTTCCTAACAGGTGAAGTACAGAATCATCAGTGCACAATTAATTGTGTTTACACGATAATATCATACACAAATGTTTCTTGAATTATTCCGTGAAGTACTGTGAGCGGACTGAGAGTTCAAAGGACCTCTTTTTTAAATGGACGGTTTTTCGCGATCTATCGAACTACGGTTTGAATGTTAACATGAGGATCGTTCTCTGGTTGCTAGTTTACAAGATACGGAGTACAATGTATGGTGTGAAAGACCTTTCATGGCACTGTGAATTGTGGTTTAGGCATTTGAACGTGTTTTGTGCACTGGATATGGTTACTGCTCACAGTTGAATTTATTTGCGGAATGCCACATACTGACCGTTAACTAAACGATGTTTGTCAAACGAATTATTTCCTGTGGCGCAACTAAATGTGAATAGGAAGATTACACACGTTTTGAGAGTTGATGTCTGCTACAAGTGGCAGTTAAATTACCATGAGCAACTTAACATATAGAATGTGAAGTGAAAGATGTAAAAGAAATGTTGCGTGAACTGTTCTTCTTTTGAGAAGAGAAGCTGATCACGAAATGCGTAACGAAAGAATGTGTTTCATGGGGAAAAATTAATTTTTGGTGACAGTGGTAAAAAGTTTGTTCTTAGCGTGGAGGATATTAGCTGCTCCTCCTAAACAGCGCCGAACATAATTTCCCGGAAAGCTTCTAACGTTTCCCATCCGATCAAGACAGGGAAGTTTTCAAGAGCACTGCAATGTTTACCGTATACAGAGTTTCCACAAAGTCCCATTATTTCTATCTACTATATAGATGTTAATGAATTGTTTCTTATTGTGGTGGATGTTGAAATACATCCAAATCGTGACTGATGAGTCCACTTACACCATGGAGGAACGGATCGTAAAGAACAAGTGGGCTTAGGAACGACCCAAGAAGGAAAATCGATGGCAGATTTTCAGCCTGATTTCACTGTGAGGCTCCAGAAGCTTCTCCATCAAAGTCAACAGTTATACGGTGGAAGAAAAAGCTCTTTGCAACCGCCTGCATAAAATATTAGTCCCGTTCAGGACGACCACCAACACGACTGGAAACGAGTGTGGAGGCTGAAGCGTCTGTTGAAAATTCGACTCGTAAGGAGTCACCACATTAACACTCGAAATAAATTGACAGATTTTCACGAAAATACTGAGAGGCTGCTGACTGCATATTTCAAGCAATTAAAAAGTCAATACAAAAATACAATTTCTTAATATTACATTTTCATAATACATTTTCATAATGTATCTGCTCCAAGTGTCACCAACGCAAATTCTAATTTTCGTGTAAAGCATTCCTTATTTAGAAATTTGAAAGATTTGGTATGATTTGGTTAAGAAAACTATCATGCAAATATAGTGTGTATCTGCATGATATATGTCTTTACGTTTATCAGATGATATAGAGACTGTACTTCTGAAAATTTCTTCTCGTTTTTCCCACCGCTGTCAAAAGAGAAAAAATATATATCAGTTGATAGAGACATACATGAAGCGAAAGACTTGGGACCACATGGTGGTCCCTTTTACCCTGCATAGACACATTATTATTAAATTCAAAATCCATGAGAAGTTACTTGGTAAGCTTAGGAGAAATTATATGATGAAGAGTCAAAACCTATTAGTCTTCTAAAATACCTTTCAAGGGAGCTGCATTACGATTTTGGAAGTCTAAAATGTCATGAACGATCTCAAAAAGAGACTAACTAAAGAAAAGAAGATCTCTTCTTCGGATATGGACCAAGCAAGGAAATTTTAATTCTTGCCTTCACCCCGACCAGTAATTTCACCGCATTTTTTTATTATTTGTTGAGAATGCTTTGGTTTTAATGACACGAACTATCGATCTAACATAAATTTCAAAAGTAACGTAGAATTTGACTATTTTGTTAACACAACAAGAGATTTAAAAGTGCACTATGGAACAAATTATATGATAAAATACATACTTTTGAAGGTTTGGCAAGATTGGCCACTGCAGAGAAACGACTAAAATATTTAGTAATATAAATGATTTTATTAAATTGTACAAACTGATATCGTTTCCATGACTTCAGCATTCACAGAGAGAGTTTTTTCTCTGATGAATGTTAAGTAGGAGGACAAAAGAAACAAAGAATCCCTCAATTTGATATATTTAAGTTTAATATAGACTGCAAATATGTGTGAAACTGTTTAGTAGTGACAGTCTTTTGTTTGTTGTTGTTGTGGTCTTCAGTCCAGAGACTGGTTGGATGCATCTCTCCATGATACTCTACCCTGTGCAAGCTTCTTCATCTCCTAGTACCTACTGCAACCTACATCCTTCCGAATCTGTTTAGTGTAGTCATATCTTGGTCTCCCTCTACGATTTCTACCTTCCACGCTTCCCTCCAATACCAAATTGGTGATCCCTTGGTGCCTCAGAATATGCCCTACCTACCGATCCCTTCTTCCAGTCAAGTTGTGCCACAAATTTCTTTTCTCCTCAATTCTACTCAATACCTCCTCATTAGTTATGTGATCTATCCATCTAATTTTCATCATTCTTCTGTAGCACCACATTTCGAAAGCTTCTATTCCCTTCTTGTCTAAACTATTTAACGTCTATGTTTCACTTCGATACATGGCTACACTGCATACAAATACATTCAGAAACGACTTCCTGAAAATTAAATCTATACTCGATGTTAACAGATTTCTCTTCTTCAGAAACGCTTTCCTTATCATTGCTAGTCTATATTTCATAACATCTCTACTTCGACCACCATCATTTATTTTGCTCCCCAAATAGCAAAATTCATTCAATACTTTAAGCGACTCATTTCCTAATCTAATTCCCTCAGCATCAACCGATTTCATTCGACTACATTCCATTATCCTCGTTTTGCCTTCGTTGGTGTCCATCTGATGTCCTCCTTTGAAGACACTGTCCCTTCCGTTCAATTGTTCTTCCAGGTCCTTTGCTGTCTCTGACAGAATTACAACTTCATCGGCGAACATCAAAGTTTGTATTTCTTCTCCGAAATTTTCTTTTGTTTCCTTTACTGCTTGCTCAATATACAGATTGAATAACATAGGGGATAGGCTGCAGCCTTGTGTCACTCCCTTCGCAACCACTGCTTCCCTTTCATGCCCCTCGAGTCTTATAACAGCCTTCTGGTTTCTGTATAGATTATAAATGGACTTTCGCTCCCTGTATTTTACCGCTGCCACCTTCAGAATTTGAAAGAGAGTATTCCAGTCAGCATTGTCAAAAGCTTTCTCTAAGTTTAAAAATGCGAGAAAAGTAGGTTTGCTTTCCTTAATCTATTTTCTAAAATAAGTCGTAGGGTCAGTATTGCCTCACGTGTTCCAACATTTCTACGGAAACCAAACTGATCTACCCCGAGGGCGGCTTCTACCAGTTTTTCCTTTCGACTGTAAAGAATTGATGTTAATATTTTGCAGCTGTTGCTTATTAAACTGATAGTTCGGTGATTTTCATATCTGTCAACACCTGCTTTCTTTGGGATTGGAATTATTATATACTTCTTGAAGTCTGAGGGTATTTCGCCTCTCTCATATATCTTGCTCACTAGATGGTAGAGTTTTGTTTGGCCTTGCTCTCCCAAGGCTGTCAGTAATTCTAATGGAATGTTGTCTACTCCCAGGGCCTTGTTTCGACTTAGATCTTTCAGTGCTCTGTCAAACTCTTCACACAGTATCATATGTCCTATTTCATTTTCATCTACATTCTCTTCCATTTCTATAATATTGTCCTTAAGAACATCGCTGTTGTATAAACACTCTATATACTCCTTCCACCTTTTTACTTTCCCTTCTTTGCTTCGGACTGGGTTTCCATCTGAGCTCTTGATAATCATGCAAGTGGCTCTCTTTTCTCCAAAGTTCTCTTTATTTTTCCTGTAGGCAGCATCTATCTTACCCCTCGTGAGATAAGCCTCTACATCCTGACATTTGTCCTCTATCAATCCCTGCTTAGCCATTTTGCACTTCCTGTAGATCTCATTTTTGAGACGTTTGTATTTCTTTTTGCCTGCTTCATTTACTGCATGTTTGTATTTTCTCCTTTCATCAATTCAATGTCTCTTCTGTGACCCAAGGATTTCTATTAGCCCTCGTCTTTTTACCTACATGATCCTCTGCTGTCTTCACTATTTCGTCTCTCAAAGCTACCCATTTTACTTCTAATGTATTTCTTTCCCCCATTCTTATAAATCGTTCCCTAATGCTCTCCCTGAAACTCTATACAACCTCTGGTTCTTTCAGTTTATCCAGGTCCCATCTCCTCAAATTCCCACCTTTTTGCAATTTCTTCAGTTTTAATCTACAGTTCATAACCAGTAGATTGTGGTCAGAGTCCACATCTGCCCCTGGAAATATCTTAAAATTTAAAACCTGGTTCCTGAATCTCTGTCTTACCATTATATAATCTATCTGATACCTTCTAGTATCCCCAGGCTTCTTCCATGTATACAACCTTTTGTCATGATTCTTGAACCAAGTGTTAGCTATGATTAAGTTATGCTCTGCGCAAAATTCTATCAGGCGGCTCCCTCTTTTATTCCTTAGGCCTATTCCATATTCACCTAATATGTTTCCTTCTCTTCCATTTCCTACTATCGAGTTCCAGTCACCCATGACTATTAAATTTTCGTCTCCCTTCACTATCTGAATAATTTCTTTTATCTCATGATACATTTCATCAACCGCTTCGTCATCTGCGGAGCTAGTTGGCATATAAACTTGTACTACTGTGGTAGGCGTGGGCTTCGTATCTATCTTGGCAACAATGATACGTTCACTATGCTGTCTGTAGTAGCTTACCCGCTTTCCTATTCATTATTTAACCTACTCCTCTATTACCTCTATTTGATTTTGTATTTATAACCCTGTATTCACTTGATCAGAAGTGTTGTTCCTTCTGCTACCGAACTTCCCACTATATCGAACATTAACCTATCCATTTCCTCTTTTAAATTTTCTAACCTACCTGCCCGATTAAGGGATGTGACATACCACGGTCTGATTAGTGGAACGCCAGTTTTATTTCTCCTGATAGCGATGTCCCCTTGAGTAGCCCCCGCCTGGAGATCCGAATGGGCGACCATTTTACCTCCAGAATATTTTACCCATGAGGACGCCAACCATCATCTAGCCATACGGTAAAGCGGCATGCCCTCGGGAAAAATTACGGCTGTAGTTTGCCCTCGCCTTCAGCCGTTCGCAGTACCAGCACAGCAAGACCGTTTTGGTTAGTGTTACAAGGCCTGGTCAGTCAATCATCCAGACTGTTGCCCTTGCAACTACTGAAAAGGCTGCTGTCCCTCTTCAGGAACCACATGTTTGTCTGGCCTCTCAACAGATACGCCTCCATTGTGATTGCACCTATGGTACGGCTATCTGTATCGCTGAGGCATGCAAGGCTCCCCAGGCAAGGTCCATGGTTCATGGGGATGGGGGGATCTTTTGTTTAACATTGTTAATTTTAATTTTTTGTTCAAAAATATGTATTTTTTTGTTTTTAGCAATCTTTTGTTTAACATTGCTAAAACAATAAAAATACATATTTTTGAACAAAAAATTAAACATAATTAATAATACTTTGTTTTCATAAAATGTGCCTATTCTCTTTACGCCTCACAACCAATATACTTTATTTCCTCAAAAATAAGTTGACAATCCTTCTACCAATTAACTTCTGGAATCACTTTGCACTGAACTATTCACATTGCTATGATGACACTTACGCCAGTAATGATACTCATATCCCTATCATTAATATTTGTTCTTGCAGAAGGCCTTTTAGTGTTATGTTATACATTTTCACGTAAACTTTCAGCCACAGATATTCTAACTGCATGTTGTTGGCATGTCACACAGAACTTAAATTCTTACGTGTCCCTTCCAAGACCTTGCTGAGTAGTGATTTCCCATTCTTAGATTATTATAAGTATTTAGACTCTAATATAATCTCTGTAATTATTGATATTCTCTATGGTTCGACTTCACTTTAGCATCCTAACTTTTAATCAATTAATTGAATTTGTACAGGTACTTCAAGGTTCCTGTAACAATCGTTAGTTTACTGTTAGGTGTATAAATGGAATTACTTGTGAAAGTAAATTCGAATATGCTACTATTTGAAAAGTTGCAGAAATTTCTTCGGTCTTGTAATCGAGCACAAATTATTGAAACAGCCAGTTATAGTGCAGTGGGGATGTGAGCCCCAGACTCATATAATAACCCTCAAATGTACTGCATCGAACATATGAGCTAGATGTAGAACAAAGTACAGCGTCTCTACAATCTGCATTATCCTCACGACGTACCTTACCTGTTGTGAATCTTGTGAAAAGGAGTGTGTATAATATTCAAGGATACTTATATAAGCGTTGATATGAGCGGCTATAAGAAACTAGTACCAATATTACCAATTGTTGAAGGCAAGGTAAATTGAGTAGCATGAACATTTGAATGTAGAGTCGTGTTAACTGACTTCAGAAAAACGAGTAAAGCATAAATATCCTATTACTCTACAAGAAGCACGTGAAATGCACAGTATCAACACTTGAGTAATTATACTTTACAATGTTTATTAGACTTGGAAAGGCATTTACAATGATTCACTGATAGGTAAGAGCGAATATTTGGACTTAACTACGATCGAGATGATTGATAGCATGCAAATTCTGTGTTGAGCCTCAAAATGAACTCGCTTCACAAAGACACAAGGAAGTGATATTCGACTGTAGGACATATGTACTACTCATGATAGTTGCAGCTAGTTAACGACGCGTTCGTCGTGAAACTTAAAATAATTCGCATAGCAACAATGCATTTTCTGTACACAATTTAGCAACAACTCACTGTGACACCGGCTAGCGACCAGCAGCCTGCGACATCCTACCACCATCACGACTTTTCACTATCCAAAGTGATACAAAAAGTGTTCCTGGCATGGACGGGTATCGAACTGATAGTCTCTCACACCCAGAAACCAAGAGCCCACCAGAGTCCACTTCCAAATACATTTCCACAGGAAACTGTTCATGATCCATACTAGGTAAATAACAGCTCTTTTCAGTGCATCATCAACGACACTGTCGCGTGTTGGACATCTGAACTTACATTATTAAAAAATTAAAATAAATTAATGTCTATCTGTCGTCATTTGTAGGACGTTGTTGCCACAAGTTGGACTTTAAGTGAATTCTTTCTTTTTTCATTTACCAAAGAAAAATAAATACATAATATAAAGCCAGTATTGCAACATTAAAAGTTACCAGAATTGTTAGTTGATTATCAATTCATTTCTACAATCCCCTTTCGATGGCAAATTCTGGTCCGAGAATTATCTTCACAATAACATAACGACAGTAAGGTACCTATCCCTTTCTTTTGGCTATCTGAAGAAACCAGGACTCTTTGATTCTTGGGTGAGATTAACTTTTGTAGTGTGCTGGCGATTTTTAATTATTTTGACCTCTGTAAAGAATACCCTGGCTATTAACAATCACCACCAGGTTGGTAATTAGATACAAAAAATGTACTGTACTAGCTTCAGCTGCAAATGTAATACAATCTGAACAAAGAGCATTCGTTTTAAATTATGTGGCCAGTCCTTTCCATTTCATTATATGAAATAATGAAATTCGAGGTATTAGTCGAACATCGAGCAACGGATTTTCTTGTTCATTTCTTTTGGTGATGAATTTTTTATCAATATAGAAGATTCTCATAATAATTACAATTTTAGCAACAGGATTAGAAAAGTCTTTTTTATTCTGAACAACTTGAACATCTTCTACATGTCTCATCATTTTCTCATGATCTAGTCGTTTGATATTTCCTCCTTCTCCATCAACAACTGCCTTTTCATGGGGTATTACAAAATACTTCCACGAAAAAGTTCCAGTCCTTTTTCTGGGATAAAAAGTTTATAACGATGGCCATGTATCTGTTTTTAAACTCAGACGTGGGATCATCACTTCAGGTCAACACTTCAGAAGCTTCTTCTCTGTTCGGTTGATTTGTATTGTAACAAAAAATTATCAATAAAGTTTAAATTGTGTTTTTGTCTTTATTCTTAATGCTGGAAATAACAAAGAATGTTTGGTAAACTCTTTTAAAGAATAAGTCTGCTCTGAATAACAAAACACTTTTTATGGACTGCTCAGAAGTCTGGTATAATTTCGTTCTGGCAATCACATGGAGAAACCAATATGCAAACTACAGACAGCACTAGTTTCTAGTTTATCATTCTCGGATTCTGTAGACTGTAGTCGTTTGAGATTTATATACGCTTTAAGGCTGTGCAGGTCTCGTATTGCGCCTTCTAATAGGTGCCCACCCTGATCTTCTTTGGTCGGAACTTTTGATCTTGATCTGATTTTACCCAACATTTTAAGTATCTTTATGATCACTGTTGCTGTGAATTCAAGTGATTATACCCCTACTTTGCCAGCAGGCGGAACTGATTTCCACATCATATTCTATTTTCTCCTGTAGGCAGTTTTAATGGCTGTAGTTCAGGGCGATAAGCCTGAAAACGAGGGTCTGATGTACTCTGCACTTACACTGATAAAGTGGAATTGTTTTCAGAAGTAAAACTTTTTTTGGCTTGTTTCAGAAAAATCTCGATTCTGTATTAGCGACCCATAACTACACAGTTCATCAAACTTTTATCCAATACATTCAATTTAAATCTTAAAAATATATTATAAGCACTTTTTGTTATAATTTGTGATTTGTTTTAGAGGATAATGTCCGGTTTTCTATGGAATTTCCCAACCAGTAATTACTGAAATATGGAAGTTGCGGAATGATAACAAACTTTCATCAATCACTCCTTGCAATTGACAGCATACTTGGAATGTCTTTTGCAGTGAGAGTAGCAGAAAACATTTCGAACTCATCATATCACAGCATATAAATAAAACAAAATTCCATTTTACTCTAAAGTATAGCACGAAAAATTGTAGTAGCACAAAAATGTGTCAAACACAAAATTTCTAATTAAAGTAGATGTAATAAAATCGTTACTCGAAACAGAGTTCATAGAAAATTTAAACTTTTAAATACAAGAAAATATTATGAATGATGGTTCAGTGGTGCGCTGTTAAGTCATACTTAATCTTCAACTGTATGAAGTGTTGGAGTACTATTCATACATAAAGATCACCGTAAGGTGTCAAGTGTATAATAAGCAACAAAAAACAGTTAATAATTTTAGTTTTGAGTTCTAAAATGAGCTTTCAAGTGTACGAATAGATTTCTAATGCAAGAATTACAACAATATACACTTGAGAACAATCCTCAATCAAATATTATGTACAATGCAAATAATATGACCAGCAGTAGTAATGGTCTTTCAGACTTTGAGCTAACGTTTGCTCAACAGTGAGCTTATACAATTAGAAAGTTAATTATTTGAAAATCCAAATAAGAGAATAACACGATAACATAGGACAAAAATACAAAACAAAATGATACTGAAGAGAAAAATGAAATTTAAATGATTATATGGGGCATGATCCAGGCCCATATTTAATGCAAAATGTCATCAGCAGCATTTTTACAAAGATCAAGGTAACAAATAAAAGAAATGGAAGAAAACTAATAATGCCATTATTTTAGTATCTAATCCAGTTAAGATAAAATGACCTAAAGAACATTATACAAAAAACGAGATATTTGAGACTATTGGCTTCAAACTGGTCTTGTTAGCCAGCTATAATTGAAAAAAATGAAGATTCAAGTGATTTCAACCGACTAATAGATTGTATAGGATAAAGTAAGGAGCCACTAGCATTCAACTTATTAAGTATGTCTCTGGAGAGGAAGTGGATGAGCCATGTAAGAGAAAGAGCAGGAAGCATTTTTGAGTGCTGGACATTACCCTATGGACGGAATGTATTCTAAAGGGAGGACTCTGGGGCAGAGGGCAGAAATCTCAGCGTTCATTGGCCAGTAAAAGCAGCGGCCATTCCGCTTTGTATAGTGCCTGGCTCTCGTGTGTGTCTAGAAGTCTTTTGAGTTGCGATCTCCATGTTGTGTGACATGGGTCACTTTTTAAAAGAAACAGTTTGAGAATAATGTAGTACGTCAGCCAAACGCAATAACAAAAAACAAAAAACAGAAAAAATTATTTTGCGAGCAGCTATCCCTGTTAAAAGAACATCCCTGTGATGTACTTTTTGCCGAAAAGTCTTTTGAGACAGCTAGATGCAGCTGTGATGGGAAAAAGATAGCTAGCTTGCAGCTGGGTGAGCTGTGTAACAGTTGCTGTTAAACTTTTTCTACTTTTTGTATTTGTATGTGTGCGTGTCGGGGGGGGGGGGGGGGGGGGGGGAGTGGGGAGGCAGAGGCTAAGGATAGCTAGCTCGCCGCTGGGTGAGCTATGTGGCAGTTTCTGTCAAAGTTTTTCTGCTTTTTGCCCGTTAAACGGTTGGGGAGGGGGGAGGGAAGGATAGGAAAAGCGTCTCTGGAAGCAAGATCACGCGCACAAAAAATTTTCTCCCTCCTGACATGAGACGGGTTCTTGTCAGGTGGCTTGAAAGTGAACTAGTAAGTGGCAGGTTGGAGCCTCGTTTCTAAAATACCTAATAGGTAGTCACTGACTGAGCTTTACAACGGGGGACGGGGGGGGGGGGGGGGGAGGTTTGTGTGAAACTTTGCCGAAAAAATTTGGAGCAGAGAGGAATGAAAAATGTTTCAAAAACACTTAGACCTGATCGGTAGAAGCAGACGGAAACACTTGGTCGATAGATGCGGAGGGAGACACTTGGACCACAGGCTTCAAGAGTCGTTTAGGAGAGAATAGCATGCATTGAAGAGTATCGCAGTAGAAGAATTATTAGGTGTTTCTTTTTACCTCACTAGACACCCTCATTCAACCAACGGAATTCTCAAAGGTGGCGCAGATGTGGACAGAGTTTGTAGGCCCAGTTGTCCCCTGCGGTGAGAAACTGCCCCTAGAAGGCAAAGGACTCAGCAATGATCAACAGTCCCAGGATACAGAAGGAAATGAAGAAAAAAGGCTCATAACGTATATCGACAGTACATGTTGCCTGTAATTAAAGAAGTGTCATGATGATCTCTCCATTGGCAAAATATTTCGAACTGGTTTCCCCTTCGAATTTCCGGGAGGGGACTGCCAAGAGGGGGGTGACCATAAGAAAAAGATTGAATAATCAACGAAATTATGACATTCTACGAGTCAGGTGTGGAATGTAAGGTGTTTGAACGTGCTAGGGAAGCTAGAAAATCAGAAAGGGAAATGCTAAGATGCAATCGAGATGTAGTGGAGGGTCTGTGAAGGCAAATGAAAAGATGAATCCAGGCCAAACGAATATGGGGTAATGCCAACATCAACTGTTCAGCTATAAATGCCGACATCGCAAATGGAATATGAAGGGCTACAGAAAGTATTTGAATATATCGAGTGGATAATTAAATAGGTAAATGCAGATGAATATATAATAGTCATTGGGTATTGGAATTCGCTTGTTGGCGAAGGAGTGGAAGAAAGGATTGCGGTAGAATATGGAGTTGGTAGCAGGAATGAGAGACGAAAAAGATTAATTGAATTCTGCAATTAATTTCTGCTACTAATCTTGAATACTCAGTGAAATAATAACAAGAGGAGGAGGTACACTTGGAAAAGGCCGGATAATACGGAAAGATTCCAGTTAGATTACATCGTTGTCAGGCAGAGATTACGAAATCAGATACTAGATTGTAACACGTTCCCAGGAGCAGATACAGACTCAGATCAAAGTTTAGTAACGATGTAGAATAGGCTGAAGTTCAAGAGACTGACCAGGAAGAATCAATGCGCTAGGAAGTGGATTACAGAGGTACTAAGGAATGAAGAGGCAAATTTGAAGTTCTCTGAGGCTATAGATACCGCACAGTAATGAATAGCCCAGAAGGCAGTTCAGTTGAACGGACTTCTCTAAAAAGAGCAATCACAGAAGTTGGAAACGAAAACGTAAGTACAAGGTAGATAGTTGCGAACAAACCATAGGCACCGGGTGAAAGACTTAGTTCACCGACAAACGAAGGAAATACAAAAATTATGTGATAAATTCAGGAATACAGAAATATAGGTCACTTAGGAAAGAAATGAGTATGAAATGGAGGAAAGCTAAGGCGTAATGGCTGAATAAAGAATGTGAACATTTAAAAAAGGAATGACTGTCGGAGTACTGGCTCAGTATGTAAAAAAGTTAAAACAACCATTGGTGAAATTAAAAAAAACAGGGACCGTAACATTAAGAGTGGAATGTCAAATCGACTGTTTAACGCGGAGGAGGAAGCGCATAGGTGGAAAGAGTACAGTTAAGAAATAGGAGCGGACAGGAAAGAGGTAGGTGATCCCGTATTGGCATCAGCATTTAAAAGGAGGTAAGACGGCTCAAGATCGAATACGGCATAAGGGATACCTAACATGCTATCGGAATTTCTAAAATCATGGTGGAAGTAGCCCCAAAATGACTATTCACGTTGACGCGTAGAATGAATTCGACTGGAGGTATACCATCTGACTTGCGGGAAAACATTATACACTACAATTCCAAAGATAGCAAGAGCTGACAAGTGCGAGAATTACCACACAATGAACAACTCATGAATCCAAGTTGCCGACAAGAATAATATACAGAAGAATGGAAAAGACAATTCAGGGTGTGTTTCATGACGATCAGTTTGTCTTTAGGAAAGGTGAAGATGCCAGAGACGTAATGCTGACGTTGCGGTTAACAACGGAAGTAAGACTGAAGAAAAATCAAAACCCGTTCATAGCTTTGTCGACTTGGAAACTGGATTCGACAATGTCAAATGGTGGGAGACGTTCGCAATTCTGAGAAAAACATGAGCAAGCTACAGGAAAAGATGGATAATATAGAAAATGTATATGAACCAAGGGGGAACAATAAGACTGAAAGACCAAGTACGAAATGCTCGGATTAAAAGGGTGTAAAACAGGATCATAGTCTTTCGCCCACTGAGTTCATTTTGGACATTGAAGAAGTAATGATGGAAATAAAATAAAGCTTCAAGAGGGGGTAAAAATTCAATGTGACGTGAAATCAGTGATGACATGGCTATTCTCAGCGAAAGTAGAGAATAGGTAGAAGATCTGTTGAATGGAATGAACAGTCTAATGAGAACAGAATATGAATTGAAAGTAAACGGAAGAAAGACGAAAGTAATCAGTTGTAGCAGAAATAAGAATTCAAAGAGGCTTAGTATTATAATTGTGGATCACAAAATAGTAGGGATTCTTTTGCCCAGGCAGCAAAATATCCAAAGATTGGCGGAGCAAGGAGGATATAAAAAGTAGACTAGCACTGGCAAAAATCACATTCCTGGTCAAGATAAGTCGACTAGTATCAAACATTGGCTTTCATTTTGGGAAGACATTTCTGACGATGTAGTTTCGAGGCACAGAATTGCATGGTGATGAAAAATATACTGTGAGAAAATCTGAGCAGAAAAGAATCGAAGCATTTGAGATACATTGTTGTTGTGGTCTTCAGTCCTGAGACTGGTTTGATGCAGCTCTCCATGCTACTCTATCCTGTGCAAGCTTTTTCATCTCCCAGTACCTACTGCAACCTACATCCTTCTGAATCTGCTTAGTGTATTCATCTCTTGGTCTCCCTCTACGATTTTTGCCCTCCACGCTGCCCTCCAATACTAAATTGGTGATCCCTTCATGCCTCAGAACATGTCCTACCAACCGATCCCTTCTTCTGGTCAAGTTGTGCCACAAACTTCTCTTCTCCCCAATCCTATTCAATACTTCCTCATTAGTTATGTGATCTACCCATCTAATCTTCAGCATTCTTCTGTAGCACCACATTTCGAAAGCTTCTATTCTCTTCTTGTCCAAACTAGTTATCGTCCATGTTTCACTTCCATACATGGCTACACTCCATACGAATACTTTCAGAAATGACTTCCTGACACTTAAATCTATACTCGATGTTAACAAATTTCTCTTCTTCAGAAACGCTTTCCTTGCCATTGCCAGTCTACATTTTATATCCTCTCTACTTCGACCATCATCAGTTATTTTGCTCCCCAAATAGCAAAACTCCTTTACTACTTTAAGTGCCTCATTTCCTAATCTAATTCCCTCAGCATCACCCGACTTAATTAGACTACATTCCATTATCCTTGTTTTGCTTTTGTTGATGTTCATCTTATATCCTCCTTTCAAGACACTGTCCATTCCATTCAACTGCTCTTCCAAGTCCTTTGCTGTCTCTGACAGAATTACAATGTCATCGGCGAACCTCAAAGTTTTTATTTCTTCTCCATGAATTTTAATACCTATTCCGAATTTTTCTTTTGTTTCCTTTACTGCTTGCTCAATATACAGATTGAATAACATCGGGGAGAGGCTACAACCCTGTCTTACTCCCTTCCAACCACTGCTTCCCTTTCATGTCCCTCGACTCTTATAACTGCGATCTGGTTTCTGTACAAATTGTAAATAGCCTTTCTCTCCCTGTATTTTACCCCTGCCACCTTTAGAATTTGAAAGAGAGTATTCCAGTCAACATTGTCAAAAGCTTTCTCTAAGTCTACAAATGCTAGAAACGTAGCTTTGCCTTTTCTTAATCTTTCTTCTAAGATAAGTCGTAAGGTCAGTATTGCCTCACGTGTTCCAGTGTTTCTACGGAATCCAAACTGATCTTCCCCGAGGTTGGCTTCTACTAGTTTTTCCATTCGTCTGTAAAGAATTCGTGTTAGTATTTTGCAGCTGTGACTTATTAAGCTGATAGTTCGGTAATTTTCACATCTGTCAACACCTGCTTTCTTTGGGATTGGAATTATTATATTCTTCTTGAAGTCTGAGGGTATTTCGCCTGTTTCATACGTCTTGCTCACCAGATGGTAGAGTTTTGTCAGGACTGGCTCTCCCACGGCCGTCAGTAGTTCCAATGGAATATTGTCTACTCCGGGAGCCTTGTTTCGACTCAGGTCTTTCAGTGCTCTGTCATACTCTTCACGCAGTATCATATCTCCCATTTGATCTTCATCTACATCCTCTTCCATTTCCATAATATTGTCCTCAAGTACATCGTCCTTGTATAAACCCTCTATATACTCCTTCCACCTTTCTGCTTTCCTTTCTTTGCTTAGAACTGGGTTTCCATCTGAGCTCTTGTTATTCATACAAGTCGTTCTCTTGTCTCCAAAGGCCTCTTTAATTTTCCTGTAGGCGGTATCTATCTTACCCCTAGTGAGATAGGCCTCTACATCCTTACATTTGTCCTCTAGCCATCCCTGCTTAGCCATTTTGCACTTCCTGTCGATCTCATTTTTGAGACGTTTGTATTCCTTTTTGGCTGTTTCACTTACTGCATTTTCTCCTTTCATCAATTAAATTCAATATTTCTTCTGTTACCCAAGGATTTCTACTAGCCCTAGTCTTTTTACCTACTTGATCCTCTGCCGCCTTCACTACTTCATCCCTCAAAGCTACCCATTCTTCTTCTACTGTATTTATTTCCCCCATTCCTGTCAATTGCTCCCTTATGCTCTCCCTGAATCTCTGTACAACCTCTGGTTCTTTTAGTTTATCCAGGTCCCATCTCCTTAAATTCCCACCTTTTTGCAGTTTCTTCAGTTTTAATCTACAGGTCATAACCAATAGATTGTGGTCAGAGTCCACATCTGCCCCTGGAAATGTCTTACAATTTAAAACCTGGTTTCTAAATCTCTGTCTTACCATTATATAATCTATCTGATACCTTTTAGTATCTCCAGGGTTCTTCCATGTATACAACCTTCTTTCATGATTCTTAAACCAAGTGTTAGTTATGATTATGTTGTGCTCTGTGCAAAATTCGACCAGGCGGCTTCCTCTTTCATTTCTGTCCCCCAATCCATATTCACCTACTACGTTTCCTTCTCTCCCTTTTCCTACACTCGAATTCCAGTCACCCAAGATTATTAAATTTTCGTCTCCCTTCACAATCTGAATAATTTATTTTATTTCATCATACATTTCTTCAATTTCTTCGTCATCTGCAGAGCTAGTTGGCATATAAACTTGTACTACTGTAGTAGGCGTGGGCTTCGTATCTATCTTGGCCACAATAATGCGTTCACTATGGTGTTTGTAGTAGCTTACCCGCATTCCTATTTTCCTATTCATTATTAAACCTACTCCTGCATTACCCCTATTTGATTTTGTGTTTATAACCCTGTAGTCACCTGACCAGAAGTCTTGTTCCTCCTGCCACCGAACTTCACTAATTCCCACTATATCTAACTTCAACCTATCCATTTCCCTTTTCAAATTTTCTAACCTACCTGCCCGATTAAGGGATCTGACATTCCACGCTCCGATCCGTAGAACGCCAGTTTTCTTTCTCCTGATAACGACATCCTCTTGAGTAGTCCCCACCCGGAGATCCGAATGGGGGACTATTTTACCTCCGGAATATTTTACCCAAGAGGACGCCATCATCATGTAATCATACAGTAAAGCTGCATGCCCTCGGGAAAAATTACGGCTGTAGTTTCCCCTTGCTTTCAGCCGTTCGCAGTACCAGCACAGCAAGGCCGTTTTGGTTATTGTTACAAGGCCAGATCAGTCAATCATCCAGACTGTTGCCCTTGCAACTACTGAAAAGGCTGCTGCCCCTCTTCAGGAACCACACGTTTGTCTGGCCTCTCAACAGATACCCCTCCGTTGTGGTTGCACCTACGGTACGGCTATCTGTTTCGCTGAGGCACGCAAGCCTCCCCACCAACGGCAAGGTCCATGGTTCATGTGGGGGAGATACATTGTTACAGAAGAATGTTGAAAATTAGGTTACTTGATAAGGTAGGGAATAAGGGGCTCTTTGGAGAATCAGAGAGGAAAGGAATATGTTGAAAACACTGACAAGAAGAACGGACATGATAAAAGAATGCTTGTTAAGATGTCAGGGAATAACTTCCGTGGTACTAGATGCAGCTGTAGAGAGTAAAATCCGCAGAAGGACAGAGAATGGGATACACTTAGCCAATAACTGAGGATGTAGTTTGCAACTGCTACTCTGCGATAAAATTTTGGCACAGTCGAGGAATGGCTGGCGGGATGAATCAAGCCATTCAGAAAAATGATGACGAAGAAAAAGGAACAGCAGCGGATTATGGTGTCCTTTCCTCTGCTTGTGCATCCTCATGCCAGTGTCTAGTTGTCTGCTCCAGCTCTCAAGGTATCCACATCTAAGCGTAGGGAAACAATTAATAATAAGTCTAATAAGGTGATTATACATATGCCTAGTAGAATGTAACATTTAAAAGATAAACTTTTTCTTGTAAATTGAGAGCAACTCTCTATCACCTATCAGTAGTATAAATATTTCCTCCAATATGATAATGTACAAAGGTATAAGTCGAGAATCCACAAACGATCAACCTCACATAAAATGAAATCTTTACAGATCATTTACAATAAAAGAACAAAATTTGGTTTAAGCCATTTACACAACTTAGATCATAATTCAACGAAAAGTATTGGATCTCATAGGTCCGAGGATCGTGACTAATATTGATAAGCCTACGTGGCGCTAGTCTCTTTCTTTGTTCTCAAGATTACTATTGCTACCACACACTACTACACTAGCCTTCACGACGCCACCCGTACAAACACATAACCAAAATCATACTACACCATTAACAACATAGCATTACGTCTACATCAAAATGGTACACACAAGTTACCTTTAGTGAGAAGCATAATACTTGCATTCACAGCACTGGTAGAATATCCACACTGAAACAGCTTTTTCTGGAAATGAAAAAAATTGATCAGTACAAAGCATTATGACAGTCTGCAACACTATATACTCGTCTTCCATGTCTGAAAATATGACCTTTGTACCTGTATTTGCAATATTGCCACCCGTTGTATCTTTTTTTGATGTGTGTAACAAAAAGATTATCTCTGACACATACGATGTACATAGAAATCAAACAAGAAAGGAAATTTATAAGACGTAGACTTAACGCTAGGCTACTTCCTGGTCTATATTACATTGATTTGTACCGTTGGAGTTCTCAGCTATCAAAACCTAGCTCACAAAAGAAATTCTCACTGCTCCTGTAATCAGACAAAAAATACATAATACAGTTTAAAATCAGGGATGGTAAAACATTCTATATTAAAACTGAATGAACGTCCAAAACTGCAATAGCTATTTACCTTGTTTTCACTGTATGACGACCTGTTTCATAGCGTGGAGATATGTCTTCAGGTCATATCTGGAAACAGAATGAAACTGTATAACAAAAGCACTAGTAGTCAATAAGAACCTCTCTAATAAAGTGGACAGTAGAGCCATGTACTCACAAAACTATTACTACGTCTGCCACAAATTCCAAGATACAAGTGCTCGTAAAATCATGTCAGCCCTTGGAAAAACCTTGGGTGAGACGGGAGATGGGCATCCGATCCGAACAATGCACGATAACTAATATAACTCCGAAACACAGTCAGTAGCACATGATAATCCATGTCTGATACAATAAAACCTGTGAGAACAAAACATTAGAGAATAAACGTAATGTAAATTTAAACACAGCTCGTCGTGTCGGTAGAGTATAAAAAAGAAAAAAACCTGCCAACGTCAAAATCCGCGGGAGAAATAAACAATTGAAAGGCATGCAATCGTTCAGAGTCTTCGACACATTAAAATATATTGGCACGCGTGAAATAAATTTACACCTTACAGTAGTAGCAGTCTCTTTAACGTATTTGTTACAAATTTGAAATTTTCTACCTATAAAACACATTCTTCGGTCCTCCTTCCCCACGACATTATGTGAGCGTTTCAATTTAACTTGTTCGTAGCTGTTATTCCTAGGTATCTGGTTAAATGTGCAGTCTGTATATTTGTGAGTTTTAAAGTGTAACTGACATTTAACAAATTTCTTATAGTATTCATGTAGATGACCTCACACCTTCATTAATTAGAATCAAGTGCCATAAATATTTTGCCTAATTCACACTGTAACTGATTTTGACTTTATGACTTTATTAGACGATAAAGGACAGCACCCTCTGCAAAGCGTCTAATACGGTTTTTCAGATTCTCTCCTAAATCATTTACAAAGGTTGGCAATAACAGATGGCCTATAACACTTTCTTGAGGGACGACAGACATCGCTTTACTTTTACGCAATTACTTTGTCACTCGCTACAAACTGTGATCTTCCTGACAGAAAATCATGAATCCAGTCGCACAATTGTAACGATACACCACGAGCACACAATTTAATTCGAAGTCGTTTGCGAGGAACTGTGTCAAAAGCTGTCTTGAAATACAGAAATGTGGAAGCAATCTGAAACCACGTGCCGATAACACTCATTACATCTTGAGAGTAACGAGCGGGTTCTGTTGTAGAAGAACCATATTTTCTGAATCCGTGCTATCTGTCAATAGATCGTTTCTTTCGCGGTAATTCATAATGCTCGAACACAGTGTTCCATAATCTTACTCCAAACAACGTCAATGATATGCGTCTTTAATTCAGCGGATTATTCGTTTCCCATCTTTAGTATTTGTATGACCTGTGCCAGTTCGCAGTCTTTAAGTACGGATTTGTCGTCGAGCGAGTGGTTGTATACGTTTGCTAAATATGAAGCTATTCTTAGTCTTTTTTGGTGAAGGAATTTCGAAAAAACATTTGTAGTAACATTGCTTTAGTGGCACTGTCAGCATTATCATCGCTATCGTGCAGGGAAGGTATTTAATGTGTCTTGCTACTGGTGTACTTAACATACGACCAGACTGTCTTTGGATTTTCTGCCAAGCTTCGTAATACTTTCCTTATGGAAACTATTAAAAGCATCTCAAATCTAAATCCTCCCTAAATTTCGAGCTTCTGCAAAACTTCGTCGACCACGGGGATGTTGTATTCTTTTAAATTTGGCATCTTTTCTTCGTTGCTTCCGATCTGTGTTTTATAGCATTGGGGATAATTTGCTGTCTATATTATTAAAAGCGCGTTTGGTCTACGATTACATAGTTCGGAAGGAATGGAGGCTGTCCCTTAGGAAGGCGTCTAGCGAATGTTTATCTACTTCTGTAAACTATATACTTTGCGATTGTTTTTGGTGGATTTGGATATTGTGATTTACAGTTCCCCTAGAACGAGCTTGTGGCCACTAATCCCTATATTCGTCATTATGCTTCCTGGTTACTCCGAATTGTCTGTTGCTAAGAGGTTAAGTACATTTTTCACAACTACTTAGACTTCGAGTGGGCTGTTTTACTGATTGCTCAAAATAATTTTTGGATAAAGTATTTACAATTTTTCGAACCTTGTTTTGTGGGTGCCACCAGCTTTGAACATGTACTGTCTCCATCATATAGAGGGTAAATTGAAGTAGCTACCAAGTTAATTATATGACATTGGCATCTATTTGATATGATACTCAAGTTTTTTTAAACCTTTCAACAACTGTAGCATCTGAGTCAGAGTTTCCGTGAAAGGAATCAGTTACTAATTTACTCCGGTTGTCAAGTATAACTTCCACCCACATTATTTCATAGGACTATCAACTTCAGTTTCACTACAAGATACATTGAGATGCTGCATAAGTTCGTAACACAGACTTATATTCTCTTTCACACGGGTTTCTCAACGATGGTTTAATTTTTCGATTCCGCGACTGTAGACATCAAGTGGTTTTGAGGCAAAAAACTTGTTGAGCCGTGTTCGGTGCGCATTTTGATACGGAAAGAAAGTTCGTTGAAGGTTGTTCGACAGAGAGCGGAAAGGGCGAAAAATCTGAGGTCGCACGATCAGGTGGATGCTCCTCTACATGTTTTTTGTCAATCTAGCAGAAAGCGGGAGTGCGTTACGGTGGAGTAGCATCACTTCACACAGCCTTCCTGGTCGTTCTTGGATTGTGTCTGCAAGACGGGTCAGTTTAAAAAAAAAGTTCAAATGTGTGTGAAATCTTATGGGACTTAACTGCTAAGGTCATCAGCCCCTAAGCTTACTCACAACTTACCCTAAATAATCCTAAGGACAAACACACACACCCATGCCCGAGGGAGAACTCGAACCTCCGCCGGGATCAGCCGCACACTCCATGACTGCAGCGACCCAGACCGCGCGGCTAATCCCGCGCGGCACGTGTCAGTTGCTGACAATAAATGTCAGTCGTGATGGCTCCACTTCGTGGAAGAAATTCGTTGTACAACACACCGTCGCTCTTCCACCAGATGCAGAACGTTGTCTTTTCTGAATACGCGTATGGTTTTGTATGTGGAGTTGCTGGTTTGTTTGGGTTCAAACAATTCTTCTTTTTTCCTTATGATAGCATAGATAAACCATTCGGCGTCACCAGTAGCGATACAGCATAGAAATGGTCATAACTGTTGAAGAGCTAATTGAAGACGAGCAGTCAGTGATACTCATATGGCCACCCACTGATTTTTGTTAGTTTGGCTCGGAGCTTGACGTAAACATATAACCGACTTTTGAACATTCCCCAATGCATGTAAATGTCACTCGATGTTGGAATGATCACAGTTGATCACATTTTACAGTTTTCGAGTAGACTGACGTGGGTAAAAAATCGTACAAATGGCTCTGAGCACAATAGGACTTAACATCTCAGGTCATCAGTCCCCTAGAACTTAGTATTTAAACCTAACTAACCTAAGGACATCACACGCATCCATGCCCGAGACAGGATTCGAACCTGCGACCGTAGCAGTCGCGTGGTTCTAGACTGGAGCGCCTAGAACCGCTCGGCCACACCGGCCGGCACTGACGTGGATGATTTTGGATTAATACGTCTAAACCATCGTCATCAAAACGAACCTTCTTAAAACAAGACAACGATTTTCTTGCCATGCTCTGTCCAATGGCATTATCCTAGTCGACGGCGCTAATATTTCTGGCTGCTTCCTCTGCTGTCACCCCTCTGTTGAACCCAAATAGAATAATGTATCAGAAATGTTCCGATTTCTCGACTTGGCACTCCATATTCTAGCGCCCACAGCTCCACTCACTATTTCCAAATGACAAAATTTCAATAGGTAAACTCAAATAGCAACAGTGAACTACAAATAAAAATTACAAATGACAGAATTACAATATGTAAACTCAAATAGCAACAGTGAACTACAAATAAAAATGACGATCGATAAATAAATCCAACAAGCAAAACATAAACGCTACGAACTTTTGCAAAAACATAATACTAAGTCTAACATTAACAAACACACCGCCACCAACTGTATTTTATATATCCTTTCAGAACACTGTTAGATTCTTTGTAAAAATTTCCGCTAAACTTATCTCTGGGTGTAGCCAAAGAGCTTCAGTGCCTTCTGTTACCGCTTGGAGCTCTGGTTACTTCCCAACACAGCTGCGAGAATTTATTACTGCAATCCCCTGGCTTCTATGTATATTGTTATCCTGTTTTTGACCCATAGTCTTCAAGAGCGAAGCTGTTTGTGTTCTTACCCGAGACCCTCAGACCTAGAAGGATCGCCCAGCCCACTCCACGTAGCACACGCTACCCCTGTAGCTGCCTCCCGCTTGTGACAGACTCCTGACCTATGAATCGTAACCCGATACCCCATAACTCTATGGAAAGTCACGTAGTCTGCAGTGCACTCGTTTGCAGAACCGTCTGACGCTCTGATTCAGACCCTGCACTCGGCTCTGTATCAAATGACCACAGTCGGTTCTGTCGACGATGCTACAGATGGTGGGTTCCGCCTTCATCTCGCGAGCAAGACTGTCAGCCTTCGCCACTTCAGACAGCCGCCCGAAACGTAACAAAATCTCTTCTGATCGAAAGCGATAATTATCACTAGAACCGACATAAGGCACCATCTGAATTTGGTTGCACTCTATGCTCTGCATGGCATATGAAAAGACCCGTTCTGAATCTGATATGACTCCACCCGGTGTGCACAAAGACTTCATCCCTTCCTTGAGCGCCTAAAATAGAAGCTCCCAGCTACCAATAATTCCACCCTGATTTTCCGATGAATTTCGGTGTATTTGACGGCTTCACTACTCAAAATGGAATAACAATATACTTTTCAGAGATGGTAAAGTTTCAATTTTCACACTACACAAGACCGGTAGCAGAATAGGACCGTGCCAGCTTAAATGCACTGAGATCTTACTGTCTCTCTCTTACTGACTCCATCGCAGTCACAAGGAGAGGGACGATATCTCTTGAAGATGGTACTGTATATGCTGATAGTCACTGCTAACTCTGTACGTATGTGTGCTTTGATGTGACGATGGAGTGTCGTTGTCATCACACCTGGATTCGCAGAGTAAATTTGCATCATCTCGCTAACATCCTGCGCCTCGGTATTCTTACAAAGGACAATCACTTATATTCGCAAGCAGGCGCCCATTCGGTGCAAATGCTGCAACCTACTTAGACGCGTGGAGTGAATATCTAGCTCCCTAATAAAAGACTTGGAGGTGGACTGTCGGTTAGCAGGACGTGGTGCAATGTTAATGAACGTTATTGATGGACTATTTCTAGGAATACCGCATTGTGTCAGTTCGGAGTGTGGAGACACGTGACAAGGTTCCCAGTGTTCACAGTCAAACGAGAGTGTTTCTAGCTATGGCTCCCTCCTACTTAGCATAGAATGGAGTCTTCGTTACGCACGAGTAGGATCATATAAATGAAGACGGCTCTGTGGTAACTTCTTCTTGCTGCTGCTTTACTTAATGGCAAGGTCATCCATTGTGAGAAACAGTATTCTGCTTCGTTTTTACTAGCAGACGACAACGTCTACATTTGTTGCAAAATATACAGCTAGAGAGTAGCTATGTCAGTCTTTCAAGCAGTGTATATAAAACAGCTCGCACATGGATATACCTCACGAGCGCGCTACCCATACTCATTAATCTGAAATGCACCATTACCTTCTCCACGTTATTATATGCGCCATAAAATAACAATTCACAATCTTTTACAGGAGAACAAAAGTTAGTTTCAAATATCTTCGGACTGAGCGTGATTGTATGCTGCTTCAGGAGGCGCGAAATGAAACCTGTGATGTGTGTCGAATAATATAAGAGTGACTACCACTAGGTGACAAGTTAGAGCTGTTAGCCGGTGATGTATTAGAAATAGTTATGTAACTTTCACGCATGGGACATGGCCTTCTGTACCACTCAATTTCGGTTCAGTGAGCTATGTACATATTTTATTTGGGCAACACCATCCTGTTGTAAGAGGTGAGGTATGCCCTATACGCGCTGCCTGCAATAGGCAAGACTTTGGAGAGTCTCTGACCAGAGAGCAGTATGTCGTTAGTTGTTGCTTGTCGCGAGTCTGCGCTAGTCTGCGCGAGTCGACAGTAGTCTTGAGTAGTCTGCGTGAGTCGGCTGTAGTCGGCGCGTGTCGGCTGTCTGCTCTCCTCGCAACTCTGGTCAGGACTCTGGAGGATGAGTATTGTTGTAGAAGGTAAAGAAGCAGCCTTGCGCATATCTAATAATGTATGTTAATTGTAATTTAATTTGTTTCAAAAAAATGCCCCAATAATAATTTTTATAATATAAACTAATTTTTTTAAAATAAGCATTCATTTCAATTTAAAGACTTTATCTAATGAATAATTAATTCCTTTCACGAGTCACAAAGCACAGGCCAGCATTGTACGGAGCTGTGCCGAAATTTTTTATGTAAGAGCAGATATATTTGCAGTTTTTATTGAGGTAAGAATTTTTGCTTTTTTATTCAGAATACAGGGCCGAGGCGCAGCGTTGCTGTCGTCATAAAATTTACCAGGTTACTAAATTTTTATTTCATTATTTAGGTGTTAGGAATTTTTCTGTTTCGAACTTAACATTAAATGAGAAAATAATTTTGTGGGAACATTAAATGTGAATGCACTTCTGCACACAGACTATAAATGGGAGACAATTTTGTTCAGAGGTTACAATATTAAAAAATTCATTTAATTATTATTTTTGTGGGGAGTTTACGCATGATTCATATTTATAAATACTAAAATAAATTTCTGTGGGGAGGTTACATATGGTTCAATTACATTAATAAATTTTGTGGGGAGGTTACACTTGGCGACATCCGGCCAGTATCGTATTTCTTTGTGAATCTTCTGAGAAGTAGTCATATATCTGCTCTTATTTATTTAGATGTAGTTTGCATCTGGCGCAACGCATTTACTAATTTGTCACTCTTTCTTTCACAGATCATCGGCAGTTTGTTGCTCTTTCTTGTAATTGTGTTTGTTGCATTTTTGCATTGCCTTCGTTTCATTTGTGCTTAATTTTGATTTGTGTAAAAATGCCTCGAAAAACTTTAGCAGTACATCGCGATGTGCAATGAGCGAAATAGCCGACTCTAATAATTTGACCGATAATATTTGCGACACTCAGTGTAATGATGATAATCCTCCATTTACAGACAATCAGTGCGTACTGACCACTAGTAATGATTTTGATCCTAGTGATGAGCAAACAAATTCAATTGTGTCCTCTGTTAATTTAACGACAATTGATGACGCGGGACGTTCTGTTATAATAAACGCTGCCCAGCTTGACACACCCGGTTTGCAAAATTTACGTAATGAACAGACAAATTTTTCTAACGAAAATGAACAGTGTACTCAAAGTACGACAGATTTATTTGGTTCCGAGGTAGTAACAGTGCACATCCGATTGGCAAACCTTTTCAAGAATTACAGAATGACCAAATGGTTACAGAAAACGCGACAAAAGCAGATACACCATCGCACAGCACAGAGAATACAGTAGCTAATTTTGGCTGGGATCGTGTCATAGCCTTAATGCTACAACTTAATGAAAATCTCAAACAACAAATTAATGAAAACAATGAAAAGCTAGATAACCATTTCGAACAACTTAATGAAAAATTCGACAACCATTTTAAACAACTTAATGAAAGTTTCAAAGAGTCGAACGAAAAACACGACAACCTTCATGAACAGAATAAACAACTTAGTGAACAGATTACAACCGTTACCGTGCAACGTCATGATACTAAAGAACAATTACGTGACGAAATTAAGGCTTGTGCTAGTAACAGTAGTGAAGAAATTAGCTCTGTTGCACAAGAATTAGGTAATAGACATGCAGGCACAACCGAATCACTTAGAGATGAAATCAATGCAGTCACTGGACAATGTTCAGAAAACGCAACACAGATACGCAACGAGTTTAATTTAAAGTCACCAGAACTTTCACACACTCTGGATACGGAAGTCGATAAGAAATGTGAACAACAGAACCACCAAATTGACGAACGTATTAAAGTAACAGAAATGAAAAATGTTTTAGCCTCTAACACGACACAGCACACATTCTGAACATTTGACACAGTCACACAGCCAGTATAACTTAGGTAATTTACAGAGACTACGTGACTTAAAATCCGAAAGGACACAGACAAACAGATTCTCATGCAATCCTGAACCCGTTCACACATTCACAGACGATAACGTTGATTACGAGCAATTTTTATCTGTAAAGAAATCTAAAGTGTTTGAAAATAACAGAGCACAGCTACACGCTTTGGACTGGGTACGACAATTTGCTTTTGTATTTTTATCAGCTTGGCCTGTAATGCAGAAACTAGAATTAGCATGGATACAGCAATTTGCTTTTGAACTTTCACCGGAATTGCCCGTAACGCAGAAACTAAAATTTATTTGCAGCGCGTAATTAACCTCAGGGGATTTATTTCGCTTTAATGAATATGTGCCGTAGCGCGCACAGGGCCCAGAGCCGTAGTAGTGCTGTTTCATCTTTAGTTTTCCGCACTGCTGCCTTCTCTTCTACTATCCTTTATATCTATCAAAACAGCTCTTCAACTATCGCTCTATCTAGGATTAAGGATGAGTAAAGAAGACCTGATACGACAAGTTATACCGAAAGTGACAGTTTTCATTAGACGCTCCAGAAATGACAACCACGAGAATTTTAATATCAGACAAAATTTTAATCATCAGTATCGACAAAATTTTCAGCAACAGCGAACGCATTTTGGTAACAATACAGGTTTTTCACCGCAATAGCAACAAAACCAGCTGGTTAGCATACCTAACCAACAATGTAATGTACAAGGTCAACCAAGCTTTAATGTTTCGCTGCGTGCACGTACAGCATCAGCTCCAACAAATAGTAACGCACAGCAACAAGGTAATCAGTACGTACAGAAAACACACTATTTCAATTCCTATCGCAATGCGCCGTATAGAAATGACTATCATGACAGACGTAAAAATAATGAGCACAATTTTCAGCGTACGTTTAATAACAGTCCGTCTTACCAGCAGCAGAATCATCCGCAACAACAAAGTATCATGAATGAACCAGACAGTAGATATCATCCCGAACGTAATACGTCAGGAAGAAATAACAGAACAGTACAAATAGTGGAAATGCCACAGCATCCTCCCGCAAGTAATAGCACGCCAGATAGAATTTGACTAGATACAGTACAGGTTGCATCTTCCAGAAACGCAAGCAATACTTTTCACACAGAGAATCTTGTTCACGAAAATGTTATTGCTTTTGACGACATCCGAGACACTCTTTTGCAGGAAAGAGCAGTTGTTCAAAAAACCATTTCACACCCTGTCATCGAAGTAAAAATTGGATCATCCAAATTTTCAGCAGTAATCGATTCTGGATCACCTATGTCAGTCGTAAATGAGCAAACTTTCAACGAATGTAACAAAGAGAATACTTATTCTACGTTACCATTAGGGAAAACGAAAGTAAAATGAGCAGTATCTAGTAAAGGAGTAGATGTAAAATTACAGACACATTTATCATTTTGTATTGCAGGTCATACATTTCACTCAAATTTTATGATTGTTCCCTTATTGACGACAGACGTTATTTTAGGTACGAATTTTCTGGTACAACACGACGCAATTATTGACTTTCAAAACTCCTATTCAATGTTAAAGGTTGAAAATGTACAATTGGCTTTAGAATTTCAGCACTCTTTATCTGCAGAAGAGCAAACAATTAATCGTACACAGGTCATTTCCGCATCACGTAACATAGACTGTCATTCCACATTGTTCACAGATGCGTACGTACACAACTATAATACCCCAGACGAAGCCGACTATGACGTTATACAGATGATTTCTGATAAAGTTAAACAGAGCAGTGCAAATGCAGACGACGAACGCACACAACTGGGCAAAATTCTTTTACAGCAAGCTCCAGTTTTTGACAACGTTCCTGGAACTATGTCCGGTTTTATGTATGAATTTCAAGTTAAACAGCACGACACATTTAAAGCCAAACATTATCCCATTCCGTATATTCACAGAGAACAAGTTAAGAAAGAATTGCAAGCTATGCTTGACCAAGGACTTAATGAACCGGCAGTTAGTCCATACATAAACCCGCTCCATATTGTTAAGAAAAAGGATGGTTCACTTCGCCTCGTACTTGATTCGCGTCACATCAATGACATTATTATTAATGAAACAGATCGCCCACAGACACTAGAAGAACTTCTACAGAAATTTCATGTAACTGCTATTTATTCCACATTAGATTTGAAATCGGGATTTTGGCAAATTCAACTCCATTTGGACTGCAGAAAGTACACGGCTTTTCCTCGTTTTGGTGACTGTTATCAATTTTGTAAATTACCGTTCGGTTTAACTATTTCTTCGGCAGCATTTATTCGCGGTTTGAATACAATACTTCCGACAGAACTTACAGACAGAATCACAACGTATGTAGACGACATTCTTATTGCAGAAGCTAACTGGTCTGAACACAATCAAATTCTTGAACAACTGTTACGAACTTTTCGTGCACAAGGACTCACAGTTAATCTCAGTAAATCGCACTTTGGTAAAACTTCTATAAAATTTCTTGAACATGTAATTTCAGCAGAAGGCATTGCGCCTGACCCGGAAAAACTTCAAGCTTTACGTGACATTACTGTTCCAACGACGAAGAAACAACTACGTAGCTTTTTGGGTTTAATTAACTTTTTTCGTAAATTTAGACACCCCTAGATTATGTCAATTGACAGGTAAAAACACTATTTGGTCCTGGGATAAGCAAGCACATTCTGAATTTGTGAACCTGAAACAAGCTTTGTTGAATGCACCACTTTTATCGTATCCATATCTTACTAGAAATTTTTCCATTGCCACCGACAGTTCTAACACTGCTTTAGGCGTACGCATTTTTCAGGAAATTGAAGAAGATGGCACTACAGTAATTAAAAATATAGCCTTTGCGAGTCCCTTTCTGTCACCTGCTGAACGCAATTATTCTGTTACAGATCTTGAAACATTATGTGTTGTTTGGGCATTTACGAGATTTCGGCATTTTCTTTATGGAAGACACACTACCCTCTACACAGATCATAGAGCGATACAGTTTTTACTTTCGGCTAAATTTACACACGACAGATTAAGCAGATGGAAACTTTATTTACAGGAATTTAATTTTACAGTTGTTCACATTCCCGGTACACAAAATATTGTAGCAGACACACTATCCCGTTCTCTCAGCAACAATCAGCAAGACAACGCAACCAACTTCTGCAAAGCAAATTTCAGCGTCATGTACATTCAACAAGTTGCATTTGAAAATTTCATTTCGTCGTCATTACAAGACATAGCACAAGAGCAAAGTAAAGACAACGTATGGAAAGAAATTAAACACCTTTGGCAAGATAGGAATAATGTTACGATTAGAAATCATTACACTGTACGCAATAATATTCTGTTTCGCCGCTCTCACCCTGACAGCAACAATTGGTTATTATGCATTCCTGACGAACTTGTTAACAAATTAATCTGGTATACTCATTTAAATTACGCACATTACGGAGCCAGAAAATGTTTTCTTATACTGAGAAAGAACTGTTATTTTACCAACATGGAGAAACGTATTCGACGAGTTTTAGCATCATGTAAAATCTGCCAGAAAGGTAAGTCAGATACGACTTCACATATTCCTCCATTACATCCCATTGTACCTGTTAAATTGAGACACATGGCCGCTGTAGACAAATTTGGTCCGATTCCCAGAACTAATAGAGGTTTTTGCTACATCTTTGTCGCTGTTGAACAAAATTTGTTACCTTCACTCCGTTACGCAAAGCAACTGCTTAAACCGTTTCGAAAGCATTTGTAAAACATTTTCTATTTCATGTAGGGCATGTATTGAAAGTAATTTCCGACAATGGATCACAGTTTCGGTCTGCTATATGGACACGTTACGAGCTAGAAACATTTCTCCGATCTATATATCCAGGTACCATGTTTCTTCGAACCCTTGTGAACGATTAATGAAAGAAATTGGTAAAATGTGTAGAATATACTGCCATAAAAAACATATTGATTGGGACACACACATACTCTCATTCCAGGATGTAATTAATTCCATACCAAATGAATCTACTATGCTATCTCCGTCTGTTATACTGAAAAATGTTGAACCACCTAACAAAATTAAAGAATTAGTAACCTTTCCTACATCTCGTCGACTACGACACCATGAAATAATTGACATTGCGCTGAGCAACATCAAACGTGCCGCAGAGCGCCGGAGAAGACAGCAAAAACAGGTTTGTACACGCCGTGACTTTCACATTGGACAGAAGATAATAGTACGCACACATTATTTATATAATAGAAGAAAAGGTAGGTGTAGTAAATTTGAGCTTCTATATGCAGGTCCATATCGAATTCGGAGCATTCCTCACCCCAATGTAGTACACGTCGAAACTCTGAGAACCAGAAAAACCAAAGGGAATCACCACGTCTCGAACATCAAACCCTTTATTGAATGAACATACTTTATGATTTATCACACTGTAATGCCATTTCCTGATTTTTTTTATGACCACTTATGCAATTATATTCACATGAACACTTACTGGTGATATTCGTATTTTTTCTTGGCAAGTGCCCGGCAAGGTAAGGTTAGCAGGTCGCTTTTCTTGTCGTTACACATCAGACCGTGCACATTTTTCCAGATGAACTTACACGTTTTATGACCACTTATGCAATTATATTCACAATAACACTTACTGATGATTATCGTATTTTTCTTGGCAGGTGCCCGGAAAGGTAAGGTTAACAGGTCGCTTTTCTTGTCGTTACACATCAGACCGTGCACATTTTCCATTCTTCATGTATGTATGATTGTTTTTCTGTTTTGTTTGTATGCACTTAAGATATAACAAACACCAGTTGACTTTGACATTTTGCCTTATGATATCTCAACATGGTGACTATTTATATATATTTTTTTTTTTTTTTTTTGCTGCTACATTGTGATATTCTGTGTCCATTTTTGCAACTGAACACTGTCTATGTTTTTTGACATATTACGTTTTCTGTCATGCTACGCTGTATGCTCAATTATATCACTAGAAACCAGCTTTTATTTAATGGGTATATGATTTAAATGCAAGACATTAATCATTGTTCATTATTTTCAGAAAGAAATAACGTGTAAAAGAAATACATTAAACAGAAATGAGAATTTCACCTTCGGAATGACCGAAAGAAGATGCAATACCTCGTCACGAAGAGTAAATGGATCAGAATTAACAAGCATTAACAAGAATATACTATACACATCGTATGATAGCAGTCTTAACTAATTTTTTCTTTCAGAATACGAGGCGATTGATGCAGACTGTCAGACAGAACCACACATCTTAGTTTTAGTGATGAAATATGCTAGAAATAAGGAATTCTATACTATGAATAGTTGTATAATAAATAATGACTTTTTTGTAGATGATAATGAATGATGATGAATAATGATGCAGAATAAGCTAAGTAATTATAATGCAGTTTTTCCTTACAGGTGATGATAATAATGGAATTATGGTGATATGGATAATAAAGTTTTTCTTTGCAGGTGATGATAGTAATGATAATGAAGTTTTTCTTTGCAGATGAAAATAATGATGAAGTTTATATATTTACTGTTAGTAAAGAAATGCTATGTAGTTATTTAGGTATTTGTTACAGTTCGTTTTGACAGTATGTCTTATGTCGCATGGTATGATGACTGAAGGTTTTGGAAAGGACAGCTAGAGAACATATATATTTTTTTACACATTTCATTACCTGTTAATTCGAAGTTCACTACTTTTCAGCATAACATGCATTTCTTTTTTCAGTTTAATAATCCATTTTCAATTTTTTCCAGGAGAAGCTATTCATGAAATTAATGTGCTATAAGCAGTTAGTCATTAAATGTGTTCTAATACTTGCATTTTTTTTACCCATTTGTGTGTCTCATTCATGAATGTGATCACATATACTCTACTTGTTTCACAACCTTGCTACAGCTGACTCATGACGAATGACGTTATTAATCCTTATTTCCAGCAATAAGTCAAAAGGAAAAATATTTTCATGCGCCAACAATTAATTATCGATCCCAACACAATGCATTGCTAGCAAAAAAAAAAATAAATAAATATTACCAGTCCCAAATATTACCAGCATACAACCAAATAATGCTACCAGTTTAAGATATATTTCTAGTTCTGAATACAATACAAATTTCTCTGTTGTATTGAATCCATTATGTCTATGTATTAGTCGACTACAGACCTTGAGTAATAGTTACAATGTGTTACATTTTAAATATGTCCTGTGTCACTTGAATGATGAGTTCTGAGTAATACTGAATGATGATTTATGCATTAATGCTATTCCAATAATTAACTCGTTTTGAATGATGACTTCTGAATAATACTGAATAATGTTTTGTAAAACTATATGAATACTTTGTAACTGGCCGATGAGTGCCAATAATTACTGGAATCAGATGAGTTATTAATAGCGTTTTGTAATATTAAATACTTGCTACATGTTTAGTAACTGGCCAATGAGTGCCAATAATTATTTGTAAATATGTCATATGTCACTTGAAGGTAGGGTTGGTTGGGTTGAGTTGGGTTGTTTGGGAAGGAGACCAGACAGCGAGGTCATCGGTCTCATCGGATTAGGGAAGGAAGTCGGCCGTGCCCTTTCAAAGGAACCATCCCGGCATTTGCCTGGAGCGATTTAGGGAAATCACGGAAAACCTAAATCAGGATGGCCGGACGCGGGATTGAACCGTCGTCCTCCCGAATGTCACTTGAAGGATGAAAAATGTTTTGTAATAATCAATACTTGCTGACCAACGAATGCCACTGTTTCTTATACTTTAAGTTTATATTATGTCACTTTCATGCTATATATATATATGAATTAGCTCCTGTTTTGAATGATGACTTCTGATGATTTGTATCTGGCCAATGAGTGCCAATGTTCTCTGTAAACAGATAACTTATGAACATTATTCTGTAATACTTCATACATGGTACAGAAATGTTCAGTAACTGGGCGATGAGTGCCACGAATTACTTAAAAATCAGTTAATAGACAAGTGTAATTATCAATTTAATGTCCTTCACCTTCTAACCTAATTACCAGAAATTACTGCAATATCCGTTTGTCCTGTCTATCCTCATGCTCGTGGACCACTATATTTGGTTTTTGCGCTAATTCGACGTTGGTGTACCTTACAAGAACGTCGTGTTGACACGACATGCTGTCCACCACCTTGAGCGATGGAGATATTATTATGGTCCCACGTTTGGTATACTTAATGTACTACCAAAATGATACGAGGGCAGTTCAATAAGTAATGCAACACATTTTTTCCTGAAACAGGGGTTGTTTTATTCAGCATTGAAATACACCAGGTTATTCCCCAATCTTTTAGCTACACGACACTATTTTTCAACGTAATCTCCATTCAATGCTACGGCCTTACGCCACCTTGAAATGAGGGTCTGTATGCCTGCACGGTTCCATTCCACTGGTCGATGTCAGAGCCAATGTCGTACTGCATCAATAACTTCTTCATCATCCACGTAGTGCCTCCCACGGATTGCGTCCTTCATTGGGCCAAACATATGGAAATCCGACGGTGCGAGATCGGGGCTGCAGGGTGCATGAGGAAGAACAGTCCACTGAAGTTTTGTGAGCTTCTCTCGGGTGCGAAGACTTGTGTGAGGTCTTGCGTTGTCATGAAGAAGGAGAAGTTCGTTCAGATTTTTGTGCCTACGAACACGCTGAAGTCGTTTCTTCAATTTCTGAAGAGTAGCACAATACACTTCAGAGTTGATCGTTTGACCATGGGGAAGGACATCGAACAGAATAACCCCTTCAGCATCCCAGAAGACTGTAACCATGACTTTACCGGCTGAGGGTATGGCTTTAAACTTTTTCTTGGTAGGGGAGTGGGTGTGGCGCCACTCCATTGATTGCCGTTTTGTTTCAGGTTCGAAGTGATGAACCCATGTTTCATCGCCTGTAACAATCTTTGACAAGAAATTGTCACCCTCAGCCACATGACGAACAAGCAATTCCGCACAGATGGTTCTCCTTTGCTCTTTATGGTGTTCGGTTAGACACCGAGGGACCCAGCGGGAACAAACCTTTGAATATCCCAACTGGTGAACAATTGTGACAGCACTACCAACAGAGATGTCAAGTTGAGCACTGAGTTGTTTGATGGTGATCCGTCGATCATCTCGAACGAGTGTGTTCGCACGCTCCGCCATTGCAGGAGTCACAGCTGTGCACGGCCGGCCCGCACGCGGGAGATCAGACAGTCTTGCTTGACCTTGCGGCGATGATGACACACGCTTTGCCCAACGACTCACCGTGCTTTTGTCCACTGTCAGATCACCGTAGACATTCTGCAAGCGCCTATGAATATCTGAGATGCCCTGGTTTGCCACCAAAAGAAACTCGATCACTGCCCGTTGTTTGCAACGCACATCCGTTACAGACGCCATTTTAACAGCTCCGTACAGCGCTGCCACCTGTCGGAAGTCAATGAAACTATACAAGACGATAGCGGGAATGTTTGAAAATATTCCACAAGAAATTTCCGGTTTTTTCAACCAAAATTGGCCGAGAAAAAAAATGTGTTGCATTGCTTATTGAACTGCCCTCGTAACATGTAATATTAATACGACATTTCAGTGTCTTGGCTACACTGATTAATACTTCAGGGAAAAGAACTTCAGATTGTCTCACTTGGTGTTGTGCTTCTGTAGGAAGATATGGACTTTCAGTGCAACTGCGTGCAACCTAATGTGCTACAACCATGATGCAATCCTTCCCATTCCTTTCCTAGTTTTTGTAAAATGATAAAGGCATATACAGTGCGTGTGCACTTTATTTCAATCCATGATATGTTATGTAAAAATGCTAAAGACTTCTACAGTGCGTGTGCACTTTGTTTCACTCCATGATATGTTATGTAAATATGCTAAAGACTTTTACAGTGCGTGTGCACTTTATTTCACTCCATGATATGTTATGTAAAAATGCTAAAGACTTCTACAGTTTGTGTGCACTTTATTTCATGTTTTAGGGTAGTCTGTTCTTGTAAAATGCTAAGGAGTTTTACAGTGCGTGTGCACTTATGTCATTTGTTAATATGTTTTGTACTCATTGCATATACATTTTGTCTTTGCTTGATATGTTCTGTACTCAGTGCATGTGCACTATATTTTGTGTTCTGCACTTATATATATATGTATATATTCTGTGATTGTAAACTTAGTTAATTAAGAAAAATTTGTTACTCATGGCAAGTCCAATTGACTCACCATCGCAGCCAAATTTTTGCCCCCCCCCCCCCCCCCAGTGGAGGGTTATGTAAGAGGTGAGGTATGCGCTATATGCGCTGCCTGCAATAGGCAACACTTAGGAGAGTCTCTGACCAGAGAGCAGTATGTTGTTAGTTGTTGCTTGTCGCGAGTCTGCGCTAGTCTGCGCGAGTCGACAGCAGTCTTGAGTTGTCCGCGTGAGTCGGCGGTAGTCGGCGTGTGTCGGCTGTCTGCTCTCCTCGCAACTCTGGTCAGGACTCTGGAGGATGAGTATTGTTGTAGAAGGTAAAGAAGCAGCCTTGCGCATATCTAATAATGTATGTTAATTGTAATTTAATTTGTTTAAAAAAATGCCCCAATAATAATTTTTATAATATAAAGTAATTTTTTTTAAAAAAAGCATTCATTTCAATTTAAAGATTTTATCCAATGAATAATTAATTCCTTTCACGAGTCACAAAGCATAGGCCAGCATTGCACGGAGCTGTGCCGAAATTTTTTATTTAAGAGCAGATATATTTGCAGTTTTTATTGAGGTAAGAATTTTTGCTTTTTTATTCAGAATACCGGGCCGAGGCGCAGCGTTGCTGTCGTCATAAAATTTACCAGGTTACCAAATTTTTTTTTATTATTTAGGTGTTTAGGAATTTTTCTGTTTCGAACTTAACATTAAATGAGAAAAGAATTTTGTGGGAACGTTAAATCTGAATGCATTTCTGCACACAGATTATAAATGGGAGACAATTTTGTTCAGAGGTTACAATATTAAAAAATTCATTCAATTATTATTTTTGTGGGGAGTTTACGCATGATTCATATTTATAAATACTAAAATAAATTTCTCTGGGGAGGTTACACTGTTCCTAAAAACCGACTGAGGTGGTGTGGTAGTTACCACGGTGGACCCGCATTCAAGCGTACGACGGCTAAAATCCGCGTCCGGCCATCCAGATTTAGGTTTTTCGTGATTTCCTTAAACCGCCCCAGGAAATTCCAGGATGGTTCCCTCAAAAATTTCCAGCCGAATTCCTTCCTCATCCTTGGCACAAACCGAGCTTGTGCTCCGTCTCCAATGACCTCGATATCCACAGGACGTTAATCCTAATCTTTCCTTCCTTCATTCCTTCCTATTCCTAAGACAGAGCAGTGAGGCTATCTTATATAGAAAAACGCAAGTAACATGGAGTAGTCATTTGATGCAACCTCTCCGGAGTTTCTGTGGAATAATTCCGCTATTTTTTAGCGGTGTCTAAGCTTTGATCATCGTAAGAACATCAGAGAAAACTTTAGTCACCACCAAAGGACATCACGTAGTACGATTAATACTGAATATAGCCTGGTTAATGGCTTCAGTCCGCTGAGGAAATTTTTTGCAGGTATACCATATGAAGCTGAAGCCACACGTCGATGATTAGATTTAATGGAGCTACCGAATTACAAGGATGTTCACTGCTACGTTTCTCCGGTTTTACAAATACTTCCAGACAGTTTTCATGGTTTATGGGCTCCAGTCACGGTCCACAATATAGTATTGATTTGCCAAGCAGGAGCATGATTGCGTACGCAAAGAACTTAGAGAGAATGATGGTGCGATCGGAAATGGTCAGTTACTTGGCTAGTTTCTGCTAGTGTATTTGCAGAAGGCTTCTCCCGTACCAACCGTTGCACGTGCCAGGGGCTCCGAAAGTTTAAAGCGCTTGATATTACGTGAAGCTGGAGATTTATGCTACGCTTCTGGTCTGTAGTTCACTTTATAGAGTAAAATAAACTTACGATACGAGTATTGTAGAAACTTACCATCATCGCACTGTGTAATATGAAATAAAGTAGTGGAAATCGGTGTAAAGGCACGGATATTGCCAGGAAAATTAACATCATCGGTTGGAATAGTTGCGCACAGTGTATATGCAATAGTATGAAATCCAGTACACTGACAAACGCACTCAAATGGTATTGCATTTGATGTCAGTAACACAGTATATCACAAGAAATCAAAGATTCAGGTGGTAGAAAGGGGACTTGACGTAAAGGCAGTCGGCTCTGCGCCGTGTCAGTCCGTGTGTACTTGTCTTCACTGCAGTTAGGGATCAGACACAATTATTGGATTAGTGAGAGAGCGTCTTCTAAACATGAGCTACGATTGTTACAATGCTGCGTGGAGAACAGTTATCATGTGATGACAAAGCTAAGATTGGCTCATACAAGGAAATGGGGCTCTTTAACCGTAAAATCGCCAAGAAGTTAACACGTTTAAGTACAGTTTGACTGATAATTTCGTTAAACTGAGTGCACGATATGGACTGAACAGAATGTATGGCCAAAGTAGAAATTCATCTGAGGCATTGAAGCGGTACTTCTGGCAAGAAAAGGCCACAAATAATTATTAATGGCACGTTGTTGCTGATTTACAGTTGCCAGTATGTGGCAGACGTGCACGGAAAATTCTGAGAAACGACAGACATCTTGCGTTCAAGAAATCAGTGCAGACAGATCTTCTAACACCCAAACGTGAACAGGATCGATTGCAGGTTGCTGAAAACGTATGTCATGGACTTCAGAATGGGATAAAGTGATCTCCAGTCATAAGAAAAAGTTTAATTTAGATGAGTCGGATGAATTTCAGTATTAGTGGCAAGATCTGAGAACGGAGCAGCAGATAAGAGCAAAGAGAAATTTTGATGATGGAACTGTTATATTGGCGGCCTTCTGTGCTAAAGGCAAAGCACGCATTGCTACGAATGGGTGAGGACACAGGGGACGAATGTCTAATATTACAAAAAAGTAATGCATCTGTGCAAATTTCTGCTGAAACCAAAAAGTGGTCTGAACATATGGATGTCCTGTCCTGACCTGCACGTAGCCTGGATTTTAATCTGGTGGAAAACCTTTGGGGAATGCTAGCGAGACGTGTTTACCACGATGCAAGGAATTTTGAAGTTGTACAGGGTTATTGCAAATGATTGAAGCGATTTCATAAATTCGTTGTATCTCCATTCATTGACATATGGTCACGACACACTACAGATACGTAGAAAAACTCATAAAGTTTTGTTCGGCTGAAGCCGCACTTCAGGTTTCTGACACCAGAGCGCTGGAGAGCGCAGTGAGACAAAATGGCGACAGGAGCCGAGAAAGCGTATGTTGTGCTTGAAATGCACTCACATCAGTCAGTCATAACAGTGCAACGACACTTCAGGACGAAGTTCAACAAAGATCCACCAACTGCCAACTCCATTCGGCGATAGTATGCGCAGTTTAAAGCTTCTGGATGCCTCTGTAAGGGGAAATCAACGGGTCGGCCTGCAGTGAGCGAAGAAACGGTTGAACGCAAGTTTCACGCGTAGCCCGCGGAAGTCGACGAATAAAGCAAGCAGGGAGCTAAACGTACCACAGCCGACGGTTTGGAAAATCTTACAGAAAAGGCTGAAGCAGAAGCCTTACCGTTTACAATTGCTACAAGCTCTGACACCCGATGACGAAGTCAAACGCTTTGAATTTTCGGCGCGGTTGCAACAGCTCATGGAAGAGGATGTGTTCAGTGCGAAACTTGTTTTAAATGATGAAGCAACATTTTTTCTTAATGGTGAAGTGAACAGACACAATGTGCGAATCTGGACGGTAGAGAATCCTCACGCATTCGTGCAGCAAATTCGCAATTCACCAAAAGTTAACGTGTTTTGTGCAATCTCACGGTTTAAAGTTTACGGCCCCTTTTTCTTCTGCGAAAGAAACGTTACAGGACACGTGTATCTGGACATCTGGAAAATTGGCTCATGCCACAACTAGAGACCGACAGCGCCGACTTCATCTTTCAACAGGATGGTGCTCCACCGCACTTCCATCATGATGTTCGGCATTTCTTAAACAGGAGATTGGAAAACCGATGGATCGGTCGTGGTGGAGATCACGATCAGCAATTCATGTCATGGCCTCCACGCTCTCCCGACTTAACCCCATGCAATTTCTTTCTGTGGGGTTATGTGAAAGATTCAGTGTTTAAACCTCCTCTACGAAGAAACGTGCCAGAACTGCGAGCTCGCATCAACGATGCTTTTGAACTCATTGATGGGGACATGCTGCGCCGAGTGTGGGAGGAACTTGATTATCGGCTTGATGTCTGCCGAATCACTAAAGGGGCACACATCGAACATTTGTGAATGCCTAAAAAAACTTTTTGAGTTTTTGTATGTGTGTGCAAAGCATTGTGAAAATATCTCAAATAATAAAGTTATTGTAGAGCTGTGAAATCGCTTCAATCATTTGTAATAACCCTGTATATGAGCTAAAAAGAGCGATACGAAAAGAGTGGGGGACAGTTTCACTGCGAAAACTACAAATCCGAATAAAATCAATGCCGAAGAGCATTTTTGAGGTGTTTAGTAAGGACGGAGGTTGGATAAAGTCCTAACAGTGCAATAAGACAACAGGACATTGTGTTTCTTTGTACCAGTTTCCCACCAGGAAATGCAAATGCCTTAGTTTGGTACGCGTGTTATGAAAGAGACAATGCAATTCCGTCATGATAGATTATGTCTTATATTTTTGTGCTCCTTTCATAATAAATTCAATACATGTATGCTTCAGGCACTGTACTCTTTCTTTCGTAGAATCCCGCCTTTATAATGACTTCCACCTACGGTATAAACCTTGTTGTAGACCCCTTGCAAAATGGATCAAAAAATGGTAAATATGGGCACAAGCGTAGTTTCTCTTATTTTAGTTTTTTTTTTTTATTTCAGGTAATGTATTTAAGATGAAGAGGCTTAGAGAAAAGTTTTGCTCTCAGTGTTTTAACAAAAACTTCTTTGTGATGCACTTGCGTCTACTGCATCGGGTGACACTGACGTCTCAGTGTTGCCTTCATGGTAACTATTACAACAAGTGACGATAGACATACTTTCTTATTTTTTATCCCTCACTCTAGCGGACAGACCTTAGAGGCTACCTCGCCAGAATGTGATTTCGAGGTGGTATTTCTTATCTCTTAGATTTAGAAGCAGTTAGTCGATGAGTGGACTGCTGCAGGTATGTCTCTTAGCGCTGTTAAATTGTCTAGAGTCAATGCAGATATGTATACCACGGGTGACTGTCGGTTGGCCTCCTAGCACCGGCGCCTTCTAGGGACGTGGGGAAGCCTGTGCCACAGAATATTGCGTGTAGTGGACTCAGTACGCCTCTGTTGCTGAGTGATTTGCATGTTTGTGGACCCGGACTGGAACGGGGTCCACTCAGCAAGTGAATCCAACTGAGGAGGTACTTAAATGAGAAGACGGCCGCGCGGGGTAGCCTCGCGGTGTACGGCATCTTATCACGGTCCGCGCGGCTCCCCCCGTCGGAGGTTCGAGTCCTCCCTCGGGCTTGTGTGTGTGTGTGTGTGTGTGTGTGTGTGAGTGTGTGTTGTAACCTCCCCACCGTAATTTTTAAAAGGAAAAATGAAAAGACAATACTTAATAGAAATGGGAGCCGAGTATAACCTTGCCACCGAAATTTTAAAGTAATGACAATATTATTTAGGAATGCTAATGGACATTGCTCTAAGCGTAACCTGCCCACAATGAAATGTACTGACAATGACAACAAAAATGTGAAATTCGCAATCTGACTCAAATATAAATTCTTCACAAAATTTAAAGTTCGTTCAGTGACAAGAAAATACAATTAAACCGAAATATCGGTCTTTGGCCCTGTGCAAAACAATCAGAATTAAAGTGTTACCTCAGAATAAATGGATGTCACATTTCTGCTCTTGTTGTTGCGCACCGCTTGGAGGAACTGCATTGCAAATAATAATATTCTCTTTTTTTGTGATTCTAGTGAAATTTTTCTTCAAAAGAAGTGGAATGAAATGGGAAGTGCAACGAAATCTTTAGTTCAATAAAAAATTAAATTTTTGAAAAAATGGTTTTGAAATAAAAATTATTATTGGGGGACTTGTTGGAGAATAATTACAATAAATAAATTTTTACATTATCTAATGATTATATTAATTAATAGTATACCTTATTCACCACCTTGACCAGTGTTGCCGACCGCCTACATCACACAACCGCACTGGGCTGCTACTACTGACCGACCGCTCTGCATGACGACTATTAGCGTACTGCACGCGACGACTACTGACAGAGTACTGCTCTCAACTAGACAGAGCTACAGACTCGCAACGACTACTGACCGACTCGCAACGACTGACTGACAGACTGAGAACCGCTCGCAACACTCGCGCGGTCAAGCGCATACTCTCTGGTCACAGATGCTACAATGCCTCGCCATCGCTGCTGCGTTACATACGTGTTTCATAACCCTCCACTGGGGGGGCAAAAATTTGGCAGCGATGGTGAGTCATTTGGACTTGCCAATCGCGGCAAAATTTTTAATTAACTAATAAACTTCTACAATTTACAGAATAATTAGATGTAGTACATAAAGTAAATGTTGTGCACACGCACTAAGTACAAGATATATCAGACAAAGACAAAATGTGAGTACAAAACATAGTAACAAATCAGAAAAATGTATATACAAATTATTTGACAGATAACCAAGTGCACAGGCACTAAAAAAATTCATTGGCATATTCAGAACAAATAAACAGACTGGCAAAATATTATGTTGACAAGTGACATGAGTGCACATGCACTGCAGTTGAGAACATATCAGTAATTGATGAAATGTATGTACAATTAGTAACAAATGACATAAGTGCATACGCATTGAAGTATTGAATATACAGAATAGTACAAATCATATTGAAAAATGAGAAAAGTGCACAGGCACTGAAGTTCAATAGAAAACATATCAACGCCTAACATAAGTGCACATGCACTGTAGTTCAGAACATATCATAAAAATAAAAATGTATATACAATATAAAAGACAAGAGTGTACATATACTGTACTTCAGAACAAATCAAAAAAAAGTGTCTTTAATATTTTTGCAATAAATAAACATAATGGCAAAAAAAATCATGTCCAAAGTGCACACGCACTGAAAAATGTCTTTAGCATTTTCACAACAAATAAACATAATGGCAAAACATCATGTCGACCAGTGACATAAGTGTACTCGCACTGGAGTTCAGCGAATCGAAAAAAATGTATAACCTACGAACAGAAATGATGTTACCAAAAAATAATTTTCATTATGTGACAAGAATTAGGATAGGAAAGGGAAGGATTGCATCATGGTTGTAGCACTTTAGATTGCACACAGCTGCTCTGAAAGTCCATATCTTTCCACAGAAGTACAACACCAAGTGACACAACTTGAAGTTCTTTTCCCATCAGAATTTATCAGTGTAGCCAAGACACTGAATTGTCGTAGTAATATTCCATGTTTTCATTTTGGCAGTACATTAGGTACGCCAAACAGTGCGACCATAATAACGTCTTCATCGCTCACGGTGGTGGACAGCATGTCGTGGCAACACCACTCTCTTACAAGGCACACCCACGTAGAATTAGTGCAAAACCAAATATAGTGCTCCATGATCACTAGGATAAACAGGACAAATGGACATTGCAATAATTCAGGGTAGTCAGCTTATGAGGTGAAGGACATCAAGTCACATAATATTGACAATTAGAGACTTAATTAGTTTGTGGCATTCATAGCCCAGTTATTGAACATTTCTGTACCAAGTATGTAGTATTACAGAAAAATGTTCATTAATTGTTTTACATGGAATCAGTAGCCTTCTTTTCCTGGTTACAAAGCATTATTAAATAATCGCATTCTTTTCAGTTACAGAGTGTAATTAAGAATAATTAACCTTCTCCTAATTACAGTTAATTAATCATTTGTCATTCCAATAATAATCATTAGCCTTTTCCTAATTACAGTTAATTAATCATTTGTCGTTAATTAATCATTTGTCTTTCCAATAGTAACAATTATTAGTCTTCTCCTAATTACAAAGCATTATTAAACAGTACCATAGTTAATTAATTATGTGTCATTCCAATCTATTAAGAATCACTAGCTGGCATCATGGGTAATCGTATTACAATAAACAGTGGCGGTCCTTGGCCAGTTACAAAGTATATTTAGTATGACAGAATAATGTTCATCAGAAGTCTTAGTTGAAAAGGAGAGTCAATTATTGGCCTAGCATTAACATAATACATTGAGTGATACAAATTATTGGCACTCATTGGCCATTAACCAAAACATGAAAACTCAACATGGAAAAAAAGGGCTAATTAATGGCATAATTAATAACAATTCTTCAAGTGACATTAATTATTGGCACTCAGTGGCCAGCAAGTATTGAATAGAATCATCATTCAGTATTATTCAGATTATTACGAAGTCATTATTAAAAATCAGTTAATTACAGTCAAAGCATTAATAATCACAGGCATTATAAGTAGTCTCATTACAATAAACAGTGTTTCTCCTTCAGTAGTATTCAGATCATTACAAAGTCATTATTAAAATCAGTTAATTACAGTCAAAGCATTAATAATCACAGGCATTATAAGTAGTCTCATTACAATAAACAGTGGCAGTTATTAGCTAGTGACAAAGCATTATTTTAAATATATATACCTGCTCCCTTTTTTTTTTTTTGTCTCATTAAGAAGTCATTACTGAAGTGACATACTATTTAGAGCTAATCAGTATTATTCAGAATTATCTCAAACTGGTATCATTATTTGGGACTGGTAATACATTTTTTTTTGTTAGCAATGCATTGAGTTGGGATCGATAATTAATTGCTGAGGCATAACACTATTTGCTTTTGACCTATTGCTGCAAATGAGGATAGGTAACGTCATTCGTCATGAGTCAGCTGTAGCAAGATTATGTAACAAGACAGTATATGTGATCACATTCATAAATGATAAACACAAATGGGTAAAAAAATAAAAATGCAAGTACTAGAACAGGTATAATAACTAACAGGTTTAGTAAGTATCATGAAAAGCTTCTCCTGAAAAAAAAATACAAAATGTATTATTGACCTGAAAGAAGAAACGCACACTATGCTGAAAAGTAGTGAACTTCGAATTAACAGGTAGTGAAATGTGTATAAATTGTGTTCCATAGCTGTCCTTTCCAAAACTTTCTGTCATCCTACTATGCAATGTAACACCTGCTGTCAAAACAAACTGCAACAAATACTTAAATAACTACATGGCACAAATACATAACTTCAACATTATCCTCATCTGTAAAGAAAAAAAAAAAACTTCATTATCCATATTATCATAACTTCATTATCATCATCACCTGTAAAGAAAAACTTCATTATTCATAATACCATTTCCTTCATCATTATTCATCAGTATTCATTATCATCTGCAAAAAATCACTTCATTACTCATTATATAACTATTCCTTATCTCTAGCATATTTCATCACTAAAACTAAGATGTGTAGTTCTCTCTGACAGCCTGCATCAATCACCTTGTATTCTGAAAGAAAAAATTAGTTAAGACTGCTATTCTATGATGAGTATAGTATATTCTTGTTAATGCTTGTTAATCCTGATCCATTTACTCTTCCTCATAAAGTTATTGCATCTCCTTTCGTTTATTCCATAGGTGAAATTCCCATTTCTGTTGAATTTATCTCTTACACGCATCATTTCTTTCTGAAATTCATGAACAAAGATTAATGTCTTGCATTTAAATCATATACCCACTAAATAATGACTGGTTTATGGGGACATAATTAATCATACAGCACAACATGACAGAAAACGTAATATGTCAAAGACATTGACAGTGTTCAGATGCAAAAATGTACAGAGAATATCACAATGCAGCAGCAAAAAATGTAAAACAGTCACGATGTTGAGATGTCATAGGGCGAAAAAAAATGTCAAAGTCGACTGGTGTGTGTTATATCTTAATTATTTCACAGTGCATATAAACAAAACTGGAATACAATCGTACATAAAAAGACAAATGTGACGTTCGTTGTGTTCAGCTTGTATGTAGTGTAGTTAATCGAGGCGAGACTTAAAGACTTTAATGAAAAAAAAATGTAATGACATTAACATGTCATTAGCTAACATTGCATAATTAGTCATAAAATATGTAGGTTCGTCTGGAAAAGTATGCACGGTCTGATGTGTACCGACAAGAAAAGCGACCTGCTAACCTTACCTTGTCGGGCACTTGCCAAGAAAAAATACGATTATCATCAGTAATTAGTCAAGTGAAATAATTGCATTAGTAAATGGCATCATCAGTGTGTTGAATCATACAGTGGTTTCACTCAATAAACGGTTTAATGTTTGAGATATGGTGATTGCCTTTCGATTTTCTGGTTCTCAAAGTTTCGACGTGTACAACATTGGGGTGAGGGATGCTGCGAATCCGATATGGACCTGCGTATAGAAGTTCAAATTTACTGCACTTACCTTTTAATTTGCTGGATAAATAGTGTGTACGTACTAGTATCTTCTGTCCAACGTGAAAGTCGCGGCGTGTACAAACCTGTTTTTGCTGTCTTCTCCGGCGCTCTGCGGCACGTTTGATGTTGTTCAGCGCAATGTCAATTATTTCGTGGTGTCGTAATCGACGAGATGTAGGAAATGTTATCAATTCTTTAATTTTGTTAGGTGGTTCAGCATTTTTCAGTATAACAGACGGAGATAGCATAGTGGATTCATTTGGAATGGAATTAATTACATCTTGGAATGAGAATATGTGTGTGTCCCAATCAATATGTCTTTTGTGGCAGTATATTCGGCACAGTTTACCAATTTCTTTCATTAATCGTTCACAGGGGTTCGAAGAAGCGTGGTACTTGGATATATAGATCGGAGAAATGTTTCTGGCTCGTAACATGCGTGTCCATACGCTACTACGAAATTGAGATCGATTGTCAGAAATTACTTTCATTACATGCCCTATATGAGATAGAAAATGTTTTACAAATGCTTTCGAAACAGTTTTAGCAGTAGCTTTGCGTAATGGAGTGAAAGTAACAAATTTTGAAGTGAGCTCAACAGCGACAAAGATGTAGCAAAAACCTCTGTTAGTTCTGGGAATCGGACCAAAAATATCTACAGCGGCCATATGTCTTAATTTAACAGGTACAATGGGATATAATGGAGGAATATGTGAGGTGGTGTCTGATTTAGCTTTCTGGCAAATTTTACAAGACGCTAAAACTCGTCGTATACGTTTCTCCATGTTAGTAAAATAACAGTTCTGTCTCAGTATAAGAAAACATTTTCTTGCTCCGTAATGTGCGTAACTTAAATGAATGTACCAGATTAATTTGTTAACCAGTTCGTCAGGTATGCATAATAACCAAATGTTGCTGTCAGGATGAGAGCGGCGAAACAGAATGTCATTGCGTACAGTGTAATGGTTTCTAATCGTAACATTATTCCTATCTTGCCAAAGGTGTTTAATTTCTTTCCACACGTTGTCTTTATTTTGCTCTTTTGCTATGTCCTGTAATGACGACGAAATAAAATTTTCAAATGCTACTTGTTGAATGTACATGACACTGAAATTTGCTTTGCAGAAGTGGGTTGCTACGTCTTGCTGATTGTTGCCGAGAGAACGCGATAGTGCGTCTGCTATAACATTTCGTGTACCGGGAATGTGAACTATTGTAAAATTAAATTCTTGTAAATATAGTTTCCATCTACTTAATCTATCATGCGTGAATTTGGCCGAAAGTAAAAATTGTATCGCTCTGTGATCTGTGTAAACTGTGGTATGTCTGCCATAAAGAAAATGCCTAAATCTCGTAAAAGCCCATACAACACATAATGTTTCAAGCTCTGTAACGGAATAATTTCGCTCAGCAGGTGACAGAATGCGACTTGCTAATGCGATGTTTTTAATTACTGTAGGGCCATCTTCTTCAATTTCCTGGAAAATATGTACGCCTAAAGCGGTGTTGGAACTGTCGGTGGCAATAGAAAAATTTCTAGTAAGGTCTGGGTGCGATAAAAGTGGAGCATTCAACAAAGCATGTTTCAGATAACATTCTCGTGAACAAAATTCTGCGTGTCAAAAGTAATGTTTGCGTTACTGTAATATGCAATCTGTGCTGTATCTGGTTAAAATTCTATCGTACGTGTCGTTATTTATGGGAGAATGTTGTGGCATATCCACTATACGAACTGTTCTGTTATTTCTTACTGACGTGTTACGCTATGGATGACACCTATTGTCTGTTTCATTCATGATTATTCGTTGTTGCTGATGTTGTTGCTGCTGAAAAGATCGACTGTTATTAAATGTACGCTGAAAATTGTGCTCATCATTTTTACGTCTGTCATGATAGTAATTTCTATACGGCGCATTGCGATAGGAATTGAAATAGTGTGTTGTCTGTACGTAGTTATTTCTTTGCTGCCATGCGTTACTATTTGTTGGAGCTGGGACTATACGTGCACGCGGCGAAACATTAAAGTTTGGTTGACCTTGTAGACTGCATTGTTGGTTAGGTATGCTAAGCGGTTGACTTTCGTGTTATTGTAGTGAAAAACATCTATTGTTACCAAAATGTGGTTTGCTATTGCTGATAATTTTACACATACTGATGATTACGATTTTTATCTGTTATTTAAGTTCTCGTGATTCTGGAGTGCCTAATGAAAATTGTCACATTCGGTAAAGATTTGTCATATCGGGTTTTCATTACAATGTTTCTTAATACTAGGTAGAGCAATAGTTAAAGAGCAGTTTTGATAGATATAAAGGATAGTAGAAGAGAAGGCAGCAGTGCAGAAAACTAAAGATGAAACAGCACTACTACAGCTCGGGGCCCTATGCTCGCTACGGCACATATTCATTAAAGCGTAATGAATCCCCTGAGGTCTATTACGCACTGCAAATAAATTTTAGTTTTTGCGTTACAGGCAATAGCGGTAAAATTCCAAAAGTAAATCGCTGTATTCTTGCTAACTCCAGTTTCTGCATAATACGTAATGCTGATGAAAATACAATAGCAAATTGTTGCATCAGGTTCAAAGCTAGTTTCTGCATTATAGGCAATAGCGGTGAAAGTACAAAAACAAATTGTCGCATACAGTGCAAATCGTGTATCTGTGTTCTGCCATTATTAAATTCCTTAGATTTTCTTACAAATGCAAATTGCTCGAAATCTACGCTCTCGTCATTGAATTTGAAAACACGTTCAGGTTTGTGTGTGAATCTGTTCGTCTGTGTCATTTCGGATTTCAAGTTACGTAGCTTTTCAGATTTTAAGTCGCGTGGCTTTTCGGATTTTAAGTCGCTTAGTTGCTGTAAATTGCTCATATTATACACGCTGCGTGAGTCAGACAAATGTTCGCAAAGTGGCGTCTGTTGTGGTATGTTATTAACTGAAACGTTTTTCATCTCTGTTACTTCTTGTTGTAAACTTGACAACTTCCTACGTAACGTGTTGTTAGATGAATCGATCTCATTAATTGTCTGCTGTAAATTTTGAAATTCAGGTGTTTGGATAAATGAAACCGGTGCAGTATCGTCTGATTTATTGTCATTAGTATTTTCGATAACATCAATACGACTGGCCAATTCATCATATTTTTCAGTCAGTATTTTTGCCTGATCATCGGTTTTAGAATCGGACGCATTAATCTGTTTTTGCAACTTACGCGTAGTTTCGCTCAGTTTTTTAACATCAGCTTTGATGACATCGCAATCCTGTGTTAGATCTAATTGTTCGAATCTGTCTGTCACTGTTTGAATATTTACTGTGTGTGTATCTGTTTTTGATTTAAGATCAGAAATTTCATCCCGTAATTCCGCGTTCAATTGTTCTATGGTATTAATTTTGTCGGACACTGTAGTAATATTATTGTCTACATACGTCTTCGCTTTCGCGAACATTTTACGTTTATCCTCTTGTCTTTGTGCAGTGATTGTTTCCATAACCTGACGTTTGACTTTATTTTGATCCTGAATAAATTTGCGGAAACGCGTATCACTGTTCTGTATGTGCTGATTAAAGCGCTCGTTAATCTGAGTGTTCTGCTGTTCGAATTTCGCGTCTATCTTTGCATCCATTGTGCGCGAAAGTTCTACCGTCATTGCTTTAAATTCATCCCGTAATTGTGTAGCTTTTTCAGAGCATTGTTTAGCGACTCCGCTAATTTCGTCTCTGAGTGTTTCTGTTGCGGCTGTTTGCATTTCCTTTAATTCTTGCGCAACAGACTTAATTTCTTCGCTATTTTTTTGTGAACAAGCCTCAATTTCCGTGCGCAACTGTTCCTTAGTGTCATGACACTGCGCGGCAACGGCTCTAATTTGTTCACTAAGCTGTCTGGAATTGTCGTCTAATTTATCATTTAACTGTCTGTTCTGCTCACTAAGTTGTCTAAAATTTTCATCAATTTTATTAAATTTTTTGTCCTGTTCACTAAATTGTTGTTTGAGATTTTCGTTCTGTTCACTAAATTGTTGTTTGAAATCCTCTTTAAATTGTTTGTTATCTAGACTCTGTTGTTTTATATCTACACCAATATCGTTCTTAAATTGTAGCATTATTGCCATAAATTGATTCAAATCAAATGTAGCAGTTGCATTCTCAGTGCTCTGTGATGGAGTACATGCAATTGTCACGCTCTGTGTGACCATTTGGTCATTCCGTAATTTGCAAAAAGGATTATCAATCGGATGTACACTGTCAGACACTATTTCGGAATTAAATAAATCCGTCCTACTTTGTGCATCCTGTTCATTTTCATTAGACAAATTTGTCTGTACGTTACTTGAATTTTCCAAATCGGGTGTGTTAAGCTCGGCAGCGCTCATTACAATAGAGCGTTCTGCGTCATCAATTGTCGTCAACTTAACAGACGAGACAATTGAGTTCGTTTGTTCCTCATTAAGATAAAAGTCATCATTAGTGGTTGTAATGCACTGATTGTTAGTGAACGCAGGATTGTCATCATTACACTGCGTGTCACATGTCCTATCGGTAAAGTCGTTTGAGCCGGTAATTTCGTTCGTAATACCTCGCGATACACTATTCACAGTCTTTCGCGGCATTTTAACAATAGTCACAAATATTCACAAAACAAATAAGCACAATGCAAAAACAACACACAAATACAACAGAGCAACGAATTGCCGTTGACCTGTAGAGAGAAAGTCACAAGATTAGTACAAGCGTTGCGCCAAATCCTAATTATATCTAAGCAAATAAGAGCAGATATCTGACTGTTGTTCAAAAGATTCTCAACGAAATACGATCCTGGACTGGGTGTCGCCAAGTGTAACCTCCCCACCGTAATTTTTAAAAGGAAAAACGAAAAGACAATACTTAATAGAAATGGGAGCCGAGTATAACCTTGCCACCGAAATTTTAAAGTAATGACAATATTATTTAGGAATGCTAATGGACATTGCTCTAAGCGTAACCTGCCCACAATGAAATGTACTGACAATGACAACAAAAATGTGAAATTCGCAATCTGACTCAAATATAAATTCTTCACAAAATTTAAAGTTCGTTCAGTGACAAGAAAATACAATTAAACCGAAATATCGGTCTTTGGCCCTGTGCAAAACAATCAGAATTAAAGTGTTACCTCAGAATAAATGGATGTCACATTTCTGCTCTTGTTGTTGCGCACCGCTTGGAGGAACTGCATTGCAAATAATAATATTCTCTTTTTTTGTGATTCTAGTGAAATTTTTCTTCAAAAGAAGTGGAATGAAATGGGAAGTGCAACGAAATCTTTAGTTCAATAAAAAATTAAATTTTTGAAAAAATGGTTTTGAAATAAAAATTATTATTGGGGGACTTGTTGGAGAATAATTACAATAAATAAATTTTTACATTATCTAATGATTATATTAATTAATAGTATACCTTATTCACCACCTTGACCAGTGTTGCCGACCGCCTACATCACACAACCGCACTGGGCTGCTACTACTGACCGACCGCTCTGCATGACGACTATTAGCGTACTGCACGCGACGACTACTGACAGAGTACTGCTCTCAACTAGACAGAGCTACAGACTCGCAACGACTACTGACCGACTCGCAACGACTGACTGACAGACTGAGAACCGCTCGCAACACTCGCGCGGTCAAGCGCATACTCTCTGGTCACAGATGCTACAATGCCTCGCCATCGCTGCTGCGTTACATACGTGTTTCAGTGTGTGTGTGTGTGTGTGTGTTCCTTAGCGTAAGTTAGTTTAAGTTAGATTAGGTAGTGCATCAGCTTAGGAACCGATAACCTCAGCAGTTTGGACCCATACTTTCCAATTTCCAAATGTGAAGTAGCCGCCAGAAGGTCCAGAAAGCCGACAGCAGTTAGGAGACCAGTGTACTGATCCCATCCCTCTCCATACCGCATCCGAAAGGCAATTGAATTAGTAATGCCACACATTTTTTTTTCCTGAAAGGAGATAGATTTTATTCAAAATTTCAGTACCGCATATTACTCTCCACTGTTCTGGGTACAAAATCCTATTTTTTCAACATAACCTCCGGTCACTGTGACGGCCGTACGACACCTTACTGTGAGATCTTGTACGCTCGCATGGTACTACTGTACTGTTCGACGTTGGAGCCAACGTCTTCCTTCACTAATAACCTCCGTATCATCCAAGTACTCCTTCTCACAGAGTGCATCCTTTATTGGATCAAACAAAGTCGGAAGGTGCGAGTTCCAGGGTGTAGGGTGGATGAGGAAGAACAGTCAAGTGAAGTTTCACGAGCTCCTCTCTGGTGTGTCAGCACTGTCAAAAAGACGTCAATCACCTCGTATGAGAGTGTCCGCACGTTCCAACATTGCAGAAGTAACAGTTCGGTGCGGCCGGCTGGCACGCAGGAGATCGGACCGGTTTTCGCGACCTTGTTGCGTTGATGACGTATACCTTGACCTATGATTCACCATGCTTTTGCCCATTTCTAGGCCACGCAGATACCCTGTTAGCACCTACGATTACGTGCGATGCCCTGTTTCAGTCACAGTTCTCTGATTGGTACGCACTTTCGTTACAGACGCCGTTTTGAAGGCTACGTAAAGCACCGCCACCTATCGCACCTTCACGAAACTATAGCGGGTGAAGTGGAAATATTCTACGATGTCCCACAACAAATCCCGCGTTTGCTCAACCGAAACTGACCCAGAAAAAATGTGTTGCACTACTTATTGAACGCTCCTCGTACCATATGGCAGAGTGCGACTGGAATTGCGCAATTCTCATGGCCTGATTGCGGAGTTTAGTTTAGCGTAGATAACTCATGCTGTGGCTTTAAATTACACGGCGTATATTTCAGCAAAGGATTTTCCATGAGTTAACAAGCGCCAGGTGCCTTCCAGCGCAGTGCCACAAACATTTATCTTTGAAAGGGTTAACACTAGTGCTGCCTGCTATTTTGAATTGCTTCGGCCTGAGAGGTCTGATCACTGTATGACCCAACCTGTCGTACCCATGAACGGACACCTGACATACCGCTCGTGTAAGTAACAATTCAGATAAATACACGACGAAAAAAAGAATCACAACCTCAAAAACTATTTAATGTAGAGAAATGAAATTTCTGGAATAACTTTGCCTCGATTAGTGATTAACGCTGCAAGCTCTCAGGTTAATGTAAGCACGACATAAGCCATTGCAATAATGAAATGTTATTACATTAATAACAGGTATAACCGCCAGAATGTTGACAGTAGCACGCTACGTGCGTACATTGTGTTGTATAGGTGCCAGATGTCATTTGTGGGATGGAGGTCGACGCCTGTTGCACTAGGTCAGTTAACACAGGGACGGTTAATGCTGGTTGTGGATGACGCTGAAGCCTTCGTTCGATGATCTCTCATATGTGATCTATTGGAGGCAGATATGGTGATGGTGCAGGCCAAGGCAACATATCGACACTCTGTAGAGCATGTTGGGTTACAACAGTGGAGGAGAATGTGGGCAAGCGTTATCCTGCTGGAAAACACGTCCTGGTACGTTGTTCGCAAATGGCAGCACGACAAGTCGAATCACCAGATAAAAATACAAATTTGCAGACACGGCACTTGTAACAGCCTGATGTAATATGAAATCGCAGGAGACCATAACTAAAAATGCAGGTCACTCAGGTTGGTTGCAGGCCTAACCAACACACAGCCGTCACTGGAACCGAAGCAGAACCATCTTTCATCAGAAAGCACAACAGACCTCCACCTTGCCCTCTAATGAGCCTACGCTTGACACCAATGGAGTTGCAAGTGACAGTGTGTTATTTAAGCGACTGTGTTTTGGGGTCAGTCAATGCACGCTGCTGGGGGTCTGGTCGCAGCTGTCCTTGTAGGAACCGATCTGTTACAGATATTGTGTCACTGTGGTTTCAACAGCTGCTCAAGTTCCTGCTGCAGATGCAGTACGATGCGCCAGAGCCATACACCGTACACGATGGTGTTTCCTCTCGGTAGTGTCACGTAGCCGTCCAGAGCCCGGTCGTCTTGCGTTCGTACGTTCCCGTAACCACAGCAACCAGCAGTCATGTACAGTGGCTATATTCATGCCAAGCCTTTCTGCAGTGTCGGAGAAGGAACATCTTGCTTCTTGTAGCCTTATTACACGACCTCGGTCAGACTCAGAGAGGTGTTGATAAAGGCACCTTTGTTGCCGTAAAGACATTGTTGACTAACATTCAACTCACTACCTCCAATCTTAAAGGTACTAACGCTCACGACTATTACAACATGTATTCAAAGCAAACCTAATTTGTATTTTCATAGTGGTGCTACTAGTACCATTGTTATGCGACTGACGCGAAATTTGAATATGTGTCCTTCAGATGTAGAAACACGCCTACCAACTTTCGTTTATGTCGCTCAACTTCCTCATGTTACGATTTTTTCCCATCAGTATACTAGAATATGTGCTAGTTTCCGAATGTTCAATAAATTCCGTTATATCTCTAAACACACCTGAAACACCTCCATCAATTACGGACTAAAGGAACCTGCACAAGAAGATGACAGAGTTCAGAGCAATTGTGTACATGATACAGCATAATGGAAAATCAACAATAGTCAGCTTTGTGTATTATTTTCATTTCATGTAAGTTCATTAATACCTTAATATCTACTGCAGAAACTAGATTGCTTGGTAGAAGTGGGGCAAAGAAAAATATGGGCATGAGCTTAATGTTAAAGGATACATTACTTTTGCTTATGAAGTACTTTTCTGTCAATCATGGATGATCTAGGGCTTCCACTGATCATTGTCTTTAATTCGTTTGAGATGCCATAAGGTAGTTGAATCTACTCATTTAATTCGCTTATGTAAGAAACTTACCAGCGTTAGCATGCTGCCTCTGGGATATGTGGAGGTGCGCCCGTATCGAAACCTCTTGGCGGATTAACGATGAGGGTCGGTGTGCCAGCCGGCCTGGATGTGGTTTTTAGGCGGTTTCCCACATCCGATAAAATATCCCCCCACAACAACACGATTTACAAACGTTTCGGAAAACGTTCTCACATTTTTACATGGAATAAATCTTGACACAGCCAGATATGGTACACAAATTTCGGCCCAGGATGGAAGGGGTGAAGAGAGGAAAGGCATCCGGCCACCATCTCCCATCAAAATTGCCAGATCCAGTTTACCATACTGACCCCGTGAGGGTATGGAATAAAGGAGTGGAGAAAGAAGAACAAAGATATGATATTAACTTACACAGTAAGCTAGCTTTAGTAATTAGAAATAAAGTAGAAACATCGTACTGCTAATGGCTCGTCATGAAAGCGACAGAAGAAATAGTCACTGGAGGACCACGTCTTGGGAGCCGTCGATAGAAATGTCAGGAAAATAGTTAAATCAGCATGGAAGTGAAATGACAGGGTAGAATCTGGAAAATAGTGTGTGAGGACAGCGCAAAGTAGCTAAAAGTCGCTAACTGTATACAACATTTTTATATCAGAATACCGAATAGGCTAATGCATTTCTATGTTTCAGTTGGATCTATCGGGAAAACGTGCTTACGTTGTTTGACGGCAAAGCGACCGATTTAATATCGTGTCGTGTTGTTTAAGTATTTTATTTTCACAAGTAGAACCTACAGATCTGTTTCCTCGAAGTACGGTCGAATATTCGTTGTCACCTTTTACGTGAAAGCAACAATAGTATTTTACAGTCAACGAGCTTTCAAACAGTGAAATTGCGGAGCAGAAACAAGAGCCTGATGTATCGAAGAAATTTAATCGGAAATGGCAGAGAAATCGAAAATAATAGTCTGATTTGATCCAATAGGAGTGAAAGCTTGTGACTGTGAAAACAATGGGATTGTTTATAAAGAATTTTCCTATCACCAGTCACGACTTTCTTTTATTTATATTTCAGACGACGTGTTTTGGGAAACGATACCCATTTTCAAGTACGTTTTCTTTGTTTACTATGTCACTTTTATGTATTGTTTTTAATATGTGAGGTTCTTGTTTGCTCTGTTGGCTTTGCTTCAATATACAAACAACGCGACAATCAACAAAAGATCGTACGTTTTTTATATACTGTAATAAATTCAAAAGAAGAAAGCAGAATATCACACATCAAAAACAATACAAAAAAATGGCATAGCAGACAAAGTAAACGCACTTGAAAATGACAATCATTTCTTGAAATGTGTCATGTGAAGTGTAAATAAAAGAAAATCGTGACTGTAGCGGTAAATTTGTTATCATAAAGAAACCGATGAAATAGTAGCGACATAGTATTCTATCAAGGGTAGTGTTAAATTGCTAACCACATCGTACCAACTGTATTAAATTGCTAACGACATCGCACTATCACATTTGCAATACGTCCTTCCGGAGGCAAATTCATACTTATTCGTGCACAGCCTGTTTTTATTAAGTTAAATAGTTCTCTGCTCTTTAACGGCCCCAACGGAAAGATAAGTCTCAGTACTTAGTGACAAGCTTGCGGTCCTCTCTTCAGGTGTAAAGTATATCATTTTAAAGTTTTAACTATCTTTTAGCTTTCCTTAAAACATTGACGTTTAAGCAGAACGTAAGTTGCTTTTTTCCGACAGAGGGACTTATTCTTAATTACGGTACGTGCTTGACGAGTTTTATAACCGAAAAAAGAGAATACTGTATTTATGTAGTAGCTTAAGCTCTTAGCCATCTTTCCAATCTGAAGAATTTGCTGTTTATAACTTGGGCGACAGTTTGATTTGCTACCGAAGCAACATTTCTCTATCATCTGCTCATGCGTTACTGCGTTTTGTGTATTAACCTGCTGCTCCGTATCGTCGACAGAAAACAGTAAGATGAACATCCAAGCAATGTAGCTGCTCCGGCTGCAGTGTGTTTGACAGCTTGTCTTGCAAACGAGCCATTTTGGCATGAATTATTTGCTCAACCACTGAGAAGTTATAAACGGGAAGATAGATTACCTTTAGCAAACTGACTGCACATTTCACTCATACAATGGATAGCAATGATTTATGATCCGTACATTAATTATAGGCTGCAATTGGGGTACACTTATTGACGCCAGCACGGCTAGGATGTACACAGAACCATAAAGAAACTGTTATAGACGTGCTTATTCTAATACAGAGATACGTAACCAGGCAGAATACGGCGCTGAGGTCGGCAACGCCCATATAAGACAACAAGTATCTGGCACAGTTGTTAGATAGGTTACTGCTGTTACAATGCCGGCTTTCAACAATGGAGTTTGAACGTGGTGTTATTGCCGGTGCACGAGCGATGGGACACAGCACCTCCGAGGTAGCGATGGAGTGGGAATTTTCCCGTACGTGTACCGTGAATATAAGGAATCAGGTAAAACATCAAATATCCGACATTGCTGTGGCCGGAAAAAGATCCTGCAAGAACGGGACAAAGACTACGGAAGAGAATCGTTCAGCGTGGCAGAAGAGCAACCCTTCCGCAGATTGCTACAGATTTCAATGCTGGGCCTTCAACAAGTGTAAATGTGCGTACCATTCACCGAAAAATCATCGATATGGGCTCTCAGAGCTGAAGTTCCATTCGTGTACTCTTGATGACTGCACAACACAAAGCTTTACGCTTCGCCTGGGTCTGTGAACACCGACATTGAATTGTTGATGACAGGAACCCTGGCCACCAAACTCCCCAGACATGAACATTGTTGAGCATATCTGAGACGTCTTTCAACGTGCTGTTCAGAAGAGATCTACACCGTTCGTACTCTTACGGATATACAGACAGCCCTGCAGGATTCATGATGTCAATTACCTCCAGCGCTACTTCAGACGTTCGTCGAGTCAATGCCACATCGTGTTGCGGCACTTCTGCCTGCTCGCGAGCGCCCTGCACGAATTTTAGACACGTGTACCAGTTTCTTTGGCTCTTCAGTGTGGTTATGTCCCATGTTTTCGGCTATGAGTGACGTGTATTTACAATGATTTAATTTTCACTCGACAAAAATAGTTGCGTACCTAATTGTTTTCTTCGTTTGCATGTATCGTTAAAGTAGTCACCTGGATTGGCCTGACAGAGCTGCAGTATTTTCACTGCTGCCGAAAATAATTATCGCATGATATTCCACTTTAAAAACGGGGTGCGCTATTTTGTTACGGCACCAATAGCGACGTGCTGCTGTAATGTGGCGCGACTGGAGTATTTGCCAGGATCACACATATGTACTTGCAAACAATGAAAAATTAATTTCGAAACTCTATTTTGTGGAGGTGGTAACCGATTTCTATGAATATCCCTTGACCCCATAAATTGTTAACTATTCGCTAATTCCTGAACTGCCGTCTACGTTGTGTGTAAAATTACAACAATAAGCAGTAAAAGTAATTCCCAAATACGTTCCAGAAGGCAATGACATACTACGAAGCATATATCGTGTGTGCTTGTACATGTTTTGGAATGTGCGTGTGTATTGTATGTGTATTGATTTTGGAATTAATGTATAATCTGTTGCCTGAAAAATCGGTAGTCATACCTCTGGTTCTGTTGGTGATAAAAAGGTAGGGTCGAGTGTTTTGGATGGGCCTTGGAGTAGGTACCATCGCGGTGGCATACCCTACAGAAGACTCGTCTTAGTGTCACTACTCTACAATATATAGTATGAATACTTCCTCCTGCTTAGGCAAATGCTGGAAATCGGTTGATTCTTTTTGCATTCGATGTGGTGTAAGGTGGGCTTGACGCCATCCGCAGAGCAAAACACAGCCGAGAATTCCAAGAGGGCTACGCATTGAAAACGGCTTCAATTTTTACGATATATCTCTAAGGCCTCGATCTCGAACAATCTTGAAAGTTTCTTGGTATCTTTAACCGTTTCTAAGGTACACAGGTTCAAAGTCAGCCAACTTCTACACGTAATATCTGGCATGAGGTGAAACCTAAATAATACCATCAGCAAAATTTCCAGACTTTAGCTGTTTCTTCTCTAGGTATTTACCCCGGAAGAGACAACTCTCCGTTTTCAAAAATCTCTATTCGTTATCCACAAACATTCTAAAATACTTGTTTCTTGGGTACCAAAGACAGCAGCGGCTTCCAAGGCGGTTATGTACATCAAATCGCTGTAATTTTTACGACGCATTCCTAAGATTCTTATCTCGAACCGTCTTCAAAATTTTATGCATATCTTTATTATTTTCTGAGATGTACAATTTCAAAGTTACCCTATTTTTACACGCAAAATACGCACGTAAAATCCGTATTGAGACGAAAATGTGGTTTATAAAGTGACGTAGCACTGATAAATATGCTGTAAAGTGTCTCCATCACCTGGAAACCCCATGTTATAGTACAGAAGTACGTGTAAAATCTTTTATCCACGAAAAATCATTTCCGAAGTGTAAAATTAGTTTTGCATTATTTCGATTTCGCTATCTAAATTTCACTGGCCTAAACATTTCTTTTAATGTGAGTTACGTGCCCTTATGCCGCAGGGAAATGAAAGGAAACTAGCGGAAAAATGATCTATTGGAGCACAAAAAATGCGAATTTATTCCTGATGGTTTAAAACACTCTGGCAGAGAAGTTAGGTACCGATTGCCTTATTCTAGCTTTCTGAGCAGCTTTCAACACTTTCCCAAAAATTTTGCTATGTAACCATATTTGCACTTTTTATGTTGAGTGGATTGTGAACATATTTGTACTTTTTTATGCTGAGTGGTTTGAAGAAAGAGCAAAGGAGACAGTAGCATTGTGAGAAACAGAGAGTGATACAATGGCAGTGACAGGTGAAGGTCTTAGTGCCAGTGGGAGGAGGGAGGGGCGCGAAGAATATAGAAGAAGAGGAAATGGAAGTGGGTGAGAGCTAATGATAATGAGATACAGAATGTATGACAGTGACTACGAGGAGTAAGAAGAGATAGCAGCAGTAGGAAGGAAGGAATGAGACATTAGCAGTAACACAGAAAAAGAGGGTGACAGTGACAGGAGACTGTAATAGTAGAACAGAACGAAGAGGAGTGTGGCTGTGACATGGGAGACAGTGAAAGACAAAAACGAAGAGATAATGATAACGAGTTTGGCTGGATGAATAAGAAAGTAACGGAAACGGGGAGTGCATGGGTATGAGCGACTACAGCGATAGATTAGTGCGTGTGAGTGAGTTACAATTAGAGGAGCTTAAGGGAGTTCAGGCGCGTTGCATGAAAAAAAAGCCCGAAAATGTGTTCGCCTACCAAAAGTTTTGGGAAATTTTTTAAATGTGCTGAGGAAAGTGAAACGGCATATTGATGCCCAACTTTTCAATCAGAGCCTTTCAAATAATCAGAAACATATTCACATTTATTGTGTTACGGTAGCAGTATTCCTCCGCTGTTAATCTAATGCCTGAGAAATGTTAATATCCTTGTACAACATATATAAGTGCTGTAGTACGTTATTTATCAGATGTTTACTAGTGTCAGAACGGTACGGGATCACATCCCGAAGACTTTATTGTCAGACGAAAGCCCGTCAACGCACCGTGTGGAGTTCTTTCGTAGTGTGTACATACATGTTTTCTCGCATAACGAGAAACATAGGCAAAGTTTCTGCTGGAAAATTCAATAAAGGTGTAATTGGTTTTATAGGAATTTCAGAGGAAGAGAGCGGCCTAGCAGACGACAGCTCATCGCAGCCTAAGGTAAATACCACGTGCAGAGGCATAAATTTGTTGGTGTACCAGCTTGTGTCCCCTGTAAACTCGAGCGACCTTGGGCAATCTTTTGCTCAATTTGTCACATAACTAGCCATCCACTGTAGACTCGATTGTCATCCTAAAAATAGTACCAAACTTTGAACTGGAATCGGACGATTTTCGTAGTACTGGCCAACATCATAACCTAAGTGTAGGAACAATTTTCTAAAGAAACTTCTAGTTAAACTTTAATAACGTCACGTTTAGGATAATTTAACCTTCTCAGAGTTAATATTTAATATTATTGTGTTTAGAATTATTTCACAATTTGATGTTTACGAGATGTGTTATCCTGACATCTGTTTTTTGCTGTCACATTGAAAATTGTGTAAAAGCACGTTTTTTGTGGTGATTTTGCGACATTAAACACGTCATTTCAATTTACACAGTCGTCTTCAATCCTAGAATAAGTAAACCACAAATATTGCATCGTACAAATGGCGACCCTGCCAGTATGGCAATTGATCTGCCTGGATGGCAATTAGTCAAATTAGTAAGAAAAATAATTTTGTTGCATTTTGAAATGAAGTTTTGTGTGTTGTTTTGTGACGAGGTTACCCAATGTATATAAATGTATAGTGCACGGAATACGCAAAATGTGTGATTCAAAGTGTACAAAAGTCGTATTAGCAAGTAGAAGAACATTTGTCATTGCGTAGAAGTAGCTTGTGCATGATCTTGCTGGCGCCCGAGAAGTTATTCACGGCGTTGTTGGGTTATGTTTGAAAATCCGCTAACAGTTAACAGTGTTACTATTGATGTTAATATCGTTGTACAATATATATAAAAACTGTAGTACGTTATTTATCAGATGTTTACCAGTGTTTGAACGGTACGGGATCACATCTCGAAGACTTTATTATCAGACGAAAGCCCGTCATTACACCAAGTGGAGTTCTTTCGTATTGTGTACCTACTGTACAACAGTGTCGCAATATTCTGTGCCAGAGATGAGCAATGCCAAGGGTTCGGTGATCACTTTCCGTGACGTCAGCCAGGGTGAAAGCACGTTAGCAATATTGTAAAAGCCAAAGAGACGGAGTGAGAGGGAGAGAGGGAGATAGAGCAGGCACGTGCCGACAAAGCAGTAGCAGCTAGCGAGCGGCCTCCATTACGCGGAATGCTCGACAGCGATATGCACTCAGCCGGCACTGGCGGTAACGTCTGCTATTCAGCCGTCAAGTTCTGTCCTCTCCACGCAGCCGCGAGCCATCAAAGGCTCCATAAGCTGCAGCTGGCACACACACAGCGCCAGTAGCTGCTCACCTGTGCTTCACGTGTAATTCAAGTGTCACATTACACTGCTATCGTGTATAGCTGGAATAACATTGCCGTCTGAATAAAACGCAAGCGACGTCCGGGAATGAATCATGGCCTCTTCGTGAGATGGGAGTATAACCACATACAATGACAAACTGAAATCAAGTAATCTTAAAGCAAGAAATCAGAGCTGTAGTGAACTGAGGAACTCCATCTATGAAAGTGCGTTCTCGTTTGTGAGGTTGGATAATTCAGATAAATTCTTTGTCTGAAGAATAAAGCAAATAAAACGTATAATCAATTCTTTGCCTTGGTAACACAAATAATTCACTGCGTTGTTTCAGAACGAAAAATCCTGCCGGTTTGCAATGTTTTGGAAAAGCCGCGGGAAGCTTAGATCAGACGCAGTCGTTCGAGATTATAACAAATTTTCTATATGTGACACTTGATTTAAAGAACTGTGAAATCTCTGAACAAGTACTGCGTTAATGAAGTTTCGGGAAGCACACACCGATTTGGTTTCTACACGGTTGAGGCGTCGTGAAATTCTGCACACCAAAATAATGTACACAGATCACTCGGGCAGGCTCAGTGAAGGTCTGTTAACAGATGAGATGCCCCTGGACAAAGCCCTTACGGTGTGAACGGCCCACTGAAGTGTATTATCTAATACCGGCGAATCATTCCACATCAGCGACCGTACGCTTGGATGCCACCCGGCCATTCAGGACAGATATGAACTCAAAACTGATAGGGATGAGGAAAAGGGAGAAGAGACCTCCTCGTCAGAGACAGCAGAATGACGCAAATGCCGCAAATGATATGTTACAGTAACATGACCCTCCTGTTGGCATAAAGATGAACTCTGTTTCCTTATTTACATCTTGCTTTTCCTTGACACAAAGATGGTTGCTGTGAAAACATAAAAAGTACAAAGCAATAATTGTGACTTTGCCTTCTGAATAACCATTTCAAAAAATCGCAGTGGATCTCTTCATCTCATAAACAATATTGTACGTTACATAGTAAATGGTTTAGTTCCGTGCGTCCTATCTTCTGCAGACGGATTTGGCGGCCTTAGCAAATCCGTGTGCTTTCTAAGATGTTTGTCTCCTGACAATCCTGTCATTTGACTAAAAAATGGTTCAAATGGCTCTAGCACTATGGGACTTAACATATGAGATCATCAGTCCCATAGACTTAAGACTAAGTAAATCTAAGTCACCTAAGGACATCACAACATCCATGCTCGAGGCAGGAATCGAAGCTGCGACCGCAGCAGGAGTGCGGTTCCGGACTGAAGCGCCTAGAACCACTCGGCCACAGCGGCTGGCTGTCATTAGACTGAAATAGCCAACATAGTTGCGTGGTGAATATTTATGGAAACTGGAAATCATTACATTGCAGTATCAGAATGGAATGAACGGTTTGAAATTATATCTTTCCACCTTATCGTATTTTCACTGAGTTCATCCTCAGTGATCTATTCATTTAAGTGCTATGAATTCATTTTATAGTTGCGAAGAGCATAAATTCCTTTCCTGGGCTCTTAACAACCAAAGTATATTTGCAAGGAGGAAGCTTACCACGATATCTGAGACGCTTTCGTTACTCGGCGATACCATTTCTTTTACTGTCTTCATTCCATTTCCGTTTATCAGCTCTGATTATTCGATGGTCAGAGACGGGCTGAAAAACCAAAAATTCTCTTAATGTTCTTACACCTCTCGTTCACTAATTAAAAGTCAGTTATCGTAATGAGATAGACTCTTTGTCCAGAAATTCATCAGCAGCACGAAAGACCCCTTACGAAATTAAATTAAATTAAATTAAATTAAATGTTTTAGCGCTAACGGAGACCGAGGGCGAAAACTTTTGTGTCTGTAATCAATATCTCCAATCGCCTCCTTAGTTAAGGTTGCTAATTCACCTTCGTGCTGTGCAGTTCCTTTAGAGCGCTACTGTTTACATTACTTGGGGATGAACAACTATCCACGAACGGTATTAGGTTCGCTAAGGAGGACAGACGTGGAAAATAAGGAAGGGAGATTTATGTTTAACGTCCCGTTGACAACGAGATTAATGCGAACGGCACCCAAGTTCAGGAAAGTAATGGAAAAGCCACCGTTTTCCTGAACACGAGTCATGAGTCTTTCCATCGTGTTCCCCTCTCGGTAGGAGAGAAGTAATGTCGATTTGGTGATCATAAGACTCAATCTAGATATAGTAGGGGTCAGTGAAGTGAAGTGGAAGGAAGAAGGATTTCTGGTCAGATGAGTATCGGGTAATATCAACAGCAGCAGAAAATGATATGACAGGTATAGGATTCGTTATGAATAGGAAGGTAGGGCAGAGGGTGTGTTACTGTGAACAGTTCAGTGACCGGGTTGTTCTAATCAGAATCGACAGCAGACCAACACCGACAACGATAGTTCAGGTATACATGCCGACGTCGCAAGCTGAAGATGAACAGACAGAGAAAGTGTATGAGGATATTGAAAGGGTAATGCAGTATGTAAAGGGGGACGAACATCTAATAGTCATGGGCGACTGGAATGCAGTTATAGGGGAAGGAGTAGAAGAAAAAGTTACTGAGAATATGGGCTTGGGACAAGGAATGAAAGAGGAGAAAGACTAATTGAGTTCTGTAACAAGTTTCAGCTAGTAATAGCGAATACCCTGTTCAAGAATCACGAGAGGAGGAGGTATACTTGGAAAAGGCCGGGAGATACGGGAATATTTCAGTTAGATTACATCATGGTCAGACAGAGATTCCGAAATCAGATACTGGACTGTAAGGCGTACCCTGGAGCAGATATAGACACAGATCACAATATAGTAGTGATGAAGAGTAGGCTGAAGTTCAAGACATTAGTCAGCAAGAATCAATACGCAAAGAAGTGGGATATGGAAGTACTAAGGAATGACGAGATACGTTTGAAGTTCTCTAACGTTATAGATACAGCAATAAGGAATAGCGCAGTAGGCAGTACAGTTGAAGAGGAATGGACATCTCTAAAAAGGACCATCACAGAAGTTGGGAAGGAAAACATAGGTGCAAAGAAGGTAGCTGCGAAGAAACCATGGGTAACAGAAGAAATACTTAAGTTGATTGATGAAAGGAGGAAGTACAAACATGTTCCGGGAAAATCAGGAATACAGAAGTAGAAGTCGCTGAGGAATGAAATAAATAGGAAGTGCAGGGAAGCTAAGAAGAAATGGCTGCAGGAAAAATGTGAAGACATCGAAAATGATATGATTGTCGGAGGGACAAACTCAGCATACGTGAAAGTCAAAACAACCTTTGCTGACATTAAAAGCATTGGTGGTAACATTAAGAGTGCAACGGGAATTCCACTGTTAAATGCAGAGGAGAGAGCAGATAGGTGGAAAGAATACGTTGAAAGCCTCTATGAGGGTGAAGATTTGTCTGTTGTGATAGAAGAAGAAACATGAGTCGATTTAGAAGAGATAGGGGACCCAGTATTAGAATCGGAATTTAAAAGAGCTTTGGAGGACTTGCGGTCAAATAATGCAGAAGGGATAGATAACATTCCATCAGAATTTCTAAAATCATTGGGGGAAGTGGCAACAAAACGACTATTCACGTTGGTGTGTAGAATATATGAGTCTGGCGACATACCATCTGACTTTCGGAGAAGCATCATCCACACAATTCCGAAGACGGCTTAACAGCTCATGCATCGAAGCTGCTTACAAGAATAATATACAGAAGAATGGAAAAGAAAATTGAGAATGCGCTAGGTGACGATCAGTTTGGCTTTAGGAAAAGTAAAGGGACGAGAGAGGCAATTCTGACGTTACGGCTAATAATGGAAGCAAGGCTAAAGAAAAATCAAGACACTTTCATAGGATTTGTCGACCTGGAAAAAGCGTTCGACAATATAAAATGATGCAAGCTGTTCGAGATTCTGAAAAAAGTAGGGGTAAGCTATAGGGAGAGACGGATCATATACAATATGTACAACAACCAAGAGGGAATAATAAGAGTGGACGATCAGGAACGAAGTGCTCGTATTAAGAAGGGTGTAAGACAAGGCTGTAGCCTTTCACCCCTACTCTTTAATCTGTACATCGAGGAAGCAATGATGGAAATAAAAGAAAGGTGGAATTAAAATACAATGTGAAAGGATATCAATGATACGATTCGCTGATGACATTGCTATCCTGAGTGAAAGTGAAGAAGAATTAAATGATCTGCTGAATGGAATGAACAGTCTAATGAGTACACAATATGGTTTGAGAGTAAATCGGAGAAAGACGAAGGTAATGAGAAGTAGTAGAAATGAGAACAGCGAGAACTTACCATCAGGATTGATGGTCACGAAGTCAATGAAGGTAAGCAATTCTGCTACCTAGGCAGTAAAATAACCAATGACGGATGGAGCAAGGAGGACATCAAAAGCAGACTCGCTATGGCAAAAAAGGCATTTCTGGCCAAGAGAAGTCTACTAATATCAAATACCAGCCTTAATTTGAGGAAGAAATTTCTAAGGATATACGTCTGGAGTACAGCATTGTGTGGTAGTGAAACATGGACTGTGGGAAAACCGGAACAGAAGAGAATCGAAGCATTTGAGATGTGGTGCTACAGACGAATGTTGAAAATTAGGTGGACTGATAAGGTAAGGAATGAGGAGGTTCTACGCAGAATCGGAGAGGAAAGGAATATGTGGAAAACACTGATAAGGAGAAGGGACAGGATGATAGGACATCTGCTAAGACATGAGGGAATGACTTCCATGGTACTAGAGGGAGCTGTAGAGGGCAAAAACTGTAAAGGAAGACAGAGATTGGAATACGTCAAGCAAATAATAGAGGACGTAGGTTGCAAGTGCTACTCTGAGATGAAGAGGTTAGCACAGGAAAGGAATTCGTGGCGGGCCGCATCAAACCAGTCTGTAGACTGATGACCAAAAAAAAAAAAAGAAAAAAAAAGAAAGGAAAAAAAAAGACTGAATGAATGTCCGTGGTAACCATAAAACTTTCCGGCGTGTCTCACGAGATGAACACATGCGTGACAGTGAGGGTGGTATGAGTCCAAAGCCTGCAGCATTGCTGGTCTTGAGCATCCCTTTGTGTATTCCCCTCACTTGCCACGAATAACCTTCGCTTGTTGCAGGAAAATTTATTTGATCAGTGCATTATTAACAGATCAGACTGTCTAATCCTTTCTCCACCTGACAGGCGCAATGACACCGGAGACGAATAATAATTACAAATCAGCAAGATATGGGCAAAATATCATCACTGCTAAGAGATTGAAACGCAGAAAAATCGTAATTAGATTATGGAAGTGATACGTCCACACATAATTTAAAGAAATTTTCATATTCCAGCTTGGAAATGAAGATGAAAGTACATATTTCAAGAAATAAATGAAAGTATTAAATTTAACGTTGAGTATAAGAGGATTTCTTGTATCAACACTCTTGGTTGCGTCATGGCGTAAAGTTTGGTAAGTGCAACATTCAACAGAATGGAGCTTACTGAACGTTCACGTCATTTCGCGAGCGAGCAAGCTACAAACGAGTTGAATGAAGAGAGAAAAGAAAAGAAGGAAAGAGAGAGGGGGAGAGAGAGAGAGAGAGAGAGAGAGAGAGAGAGAAGTGGTGCTAGGCGTTGTTGTTTCGAACCGACACGTCGCGTAGCGACGCGGTGGGCCTTAATTGTGATTGGATCACGATAGTCAGGAAAGGACTGCCCATTTAGGTCCTTCGCATTTGTTGCTGATCCCCACTAAGGAAATGATTTCTTATTCTTAACTCTGAGGTATTTCTCTTGTTACAAGCTAGAGTCAAATAAACTCATTTAACTATCACACCTTGTCAGTGAACTCGGCAAAAAAAAAAAGAAAGAAAGAAAGGCTAAGATCCCTTCTAACGTCGATTCTTCTCCAGGACGCAGAAGCAGAATGGAATTCCTCACAGATAGGAACATATACACACTCATGAAAGATTGGAATCTTGCAAACAACTAATTACGAAAAATATTTCAGTGTAAATTCCATTGTGTATTCTTATAACTTCATTGAAAAGAAAGAAAGGCTAAGATCCCTTCTAACGTCGATTCTTCTCCAGGACGCAGAAGCAGAATGGAATTCCTCACAGATAGGAACGTATACACACTCATGAAAGACTGGAATCTTGCAAACAACTAATTACGAAAAATATTTCAGTGTAAATTCCATTGTGTATTCTTATAACTTCATTGAAAAGAAAGAAAGGCTAAGATCCCTTCTAACGTCGATTCTTCTCCAGGACGCAGAAGCAGAATGGAATTCCTCACAGATAGGAACATATACACACTCATGAAAGATTGGAATCTTGCAAACAACTAATTACGAAAAATATTTCAGTGTAAATTCCATTGTGTATTCTTATAACTTCATTGAAAAGAAAGAAAGGCTAAGATCCCTTCTAACGTCGATTCTTCTCCAGGACGCAGAAGCAGAATGGAATTCCTCACAGATAGGAACATATACACACTCATGAAAGATTGGAATCTTGCAAACAACTAATTACGAAAAATATTTTAGTGTAAATTCCATTGTGTATTCTTATAACTTCATTGAAAAGAAAGAAAGGCTAAGATCCCTTCTAACGTCGATTCTTCTCCAGGACGCAGAAGCAGAATGGAATTCCTCACAGATAGGAACATATACACACTCATGAAAGATTGGAATCTTGCAAACAACTAATTACGAAAAATATTTCAGTGTAAATTCCATTGTGTATTCTTATAACTTCATTGAAAAGAAAGAAAGGCTAAGATCCCTTCTAACGTCGATTCTTCTCCAGGACGCAGAAGCAGAATGGAATTCCTCACAGATAGGAACATATACACACTCATGAAAGATTGGAATCTTGCAAACAACTAATTACGAAAAATATTTTAGTGTAAATTCCATTGTGTATTCTTATAACTTCATTGAAAAGAAAGAAAGGCTAAGATCCCTTCTAACGTCGATTCTTCTCCAGGACGCAGAAGCAGAATGGAATTCCTCACAGATAGGAACATATACACACTCATGAAAGATTGGAATCTTGCAAACAACTAATTACGAAAAATATTTCAGTGTAAATTCCATTGTGTATTCTTATAACTTCATTGGTCACTGGCATCTTCCAATTGCAAATAGCGTTTCAAGGTGTTATTAGGATTCTCTTTTGGAGCTATTGCTGAGCAGCGGGTTATGTATAGGCATAGAATGTAACCAATGCACTGAAAGGAATTATTTTTCAGCTAAATTGATGAACAAAGTCTCTATGCCTCCCGCTAGATCAGTGCCATATGACTCCATCTGGTATCTAAACCAAGTTTTCCCAAACTTTGTACCGTGGAATATTGGTCTTCAATGAGAAATGAATAACTGCTTAGCGAAAAGCTATTAATAACATAGCGACTTTTTTCTTTCGAGTTTTTGACGGTACTAAATATTGTTTTGAATTTTATTACGATTTGTTCTTATTAGTTACTATTTCAAATTGAAGTAATCACGGAACAAAACTAGCCTTTTTCGGTTTTAAAATTTCGTTAACCTTCAAGATGAACTAGATGTGTCATCAGAGTAGTCAGAGTACCAGGATTTTCAAAGAGTTCAGTCGGAAGAAAAGTTTGGAAACCCCTGATCTAAACCACAATTAAGTCCAAATCAGAAAGCAGGCTCGTCAATGAAGCACAACACTTAGAACAGAAAGTACGTTCTTCACTGACACCAAAGTGCTAGTATCTATAGAAATATCAAATATTACAGGCTATACAAATTTTACGTATGCTAAATATTCCAAGAACATTCAGAAAGGATAATTACTGAATGGCAAGCAATTACTCGTGGTCAGGTTCGAACTGGCGACATGCAGCACGCCAGCTAGCGGCCCTAACAGGTATAACACACTCTCCGAATGACAAGCCGCGACAGTGTGTTTTAGGTCATGAGTTCGAGACCGATTAGCACGAACAATACTCATTCTCCCACTTTCAACACTTAATACATATATACGTAAAGTTGCTAGTATAGAAGAATAAATCTGAGTCAACAACATAAACATTACTTTGGATTTCATTGTTTCCGCTTGTGACTTTGAAGACCTCTGATCGTAAATACTCATGCTCGAAACAATTCCAGTTAGTCATTTGATCAGCAGCTTGAGGTATCCCACCCAACGGTGTCATAGCACGTGTTCATAGAAACTAAGCAACATCTTGCCTACTTAGACTGGCCCGAACTTACTGTATCACTTCTGTTCTACAAAAAAAAAAAAAAAAAAAAAAAAAAGTGCATGCGTCAGGAATATTTCTTTTTAGGGTAACGTCTAACAACGAAATGAAAAATGAATCTGTCAATATTCTCCTGGATTTTCAATAGTATAATTCATACACAGTATGTCTTGACGTCAGAGGTAAAAGTGCAAAAATGACGAATTTGATGTTTTTTATCACGTGTGACTTGTTTAAGTCGTACCTTCGTAGGAGTAAACTATTGTACGTGTGCCTTTCACAAAAAAGAAATTCAGCAGTGCGGTTCCATCATATGAGCAAGCAGAACCCAACGATAAACAATGGTAAGTGATCATACGACATTTGAGTGGAATGTGGTCGATTGCGCTGGTCATTGTATTGGCTCTCACTATAGTTTACCTCTCGGTGATATACAACATCAGTATTGTCATACGCGGTGTTAATCACGCGCAAATAGCAAATTACTATAGGGTTTGATGTCTGGAGCAGTATTTTACGACCGAATCGAAAAATAAAATGGATTCTAGTAGTGGCAGAAGTGAAATGATCGTGGAATTAGCGCTGAAGTTAGTACAGGTAAGCAAATGTATTCCAAGTATTTCAAGACTTCATATTCTATCCTAAAATCTCAATCCATCGTCAACCAAGAACTTTCAGTAAGTATGCTTAGAGATTTAAGATATTATTCATTGTAATGAAAAATAACAAAGCTTTTAATGTACTTTCGCCGATTTAGGCTAATAATAGTTTGGATGCTTTACCGGATGTTTTGAGGTATCTACCTTTCTCATATGTGATTTCTGAGAATAAGTGTACAGGGTCCTAAAATGTAGACAGCTCCGATCGTGACGACATTGGCAAGAAATGCAGCTATGAAATAGATGGTAAAGATATCGAGTGCAATCGTACTGAAACAGAGGACTCTGGCGGTGAAGCTCCCTTTGACGAGGAGAGTATTCAGTCACATCGGGTGGCTGATAATACTGATAATAGATTTGAGATTGGATTATTAAATGTTGTACCTAATGTCTTGGATGGCATTAACACTCTCCACACAAGAAACGGAATCTGCAAGAGAACGGGAGTGAGTCCCTCACGACAATAACTGGAAATGTAATATAAGGAAAAGACGCAGAGAAGCAGATGCGGAGTATACATCTAAAGCCGGCGCAATATTTCGGCAAAATGTGTTAAGTAAGTCTGCAGGCATTATCGATGTTAAAATCTTCTGGGTTATTAGGCCGCGTCATGTTTCTTCTAAAATGTTCGACGTTTCGACCCCACTGCTGGGATCTTCCTCAGGATCTTTTGGTGTCCACTACTGCTAGAACACTGTCAGAGACGAGTGTCGCGTCCACTTATAAAGGGGGAGGTTCCTGGCATTCGTGCTGGAGAAGTGACAGTATTGGTTAAAATTCACATGGCTACCATTGGCAGGCCATAGTCATAGGCTGATGTTCCCGCTCTGATGCAGAAGAAAGGGCGTTGGTAGCTCATCTCCTGTGGATACCATTGGCGGTCCATCGTCATTGGATAGAAAGGCACTATTCCACACTTATGCTGGAGAAGGGTTATTGGTTGAAATGCCTGCTACCGCTATTGGTTGGTCGTCATCAGTGGCTAGATTCGAAACGGACAGACCAAGAGAGGGGGAATATTTACACAAAATATTATTGTCTGCCGAGGTGACTTGCAGCGCGTTGTTTATGCCTCACACACCGCGTATTTACTTCCTTGATAGCGGGGAGCCACGATGCCGGAAGCCTACAGCCGTCCCCTCTATTGAAATTAGATGCATTCTTAGAAATTTCAACCGCTTCTCGGACCTTTCTTCTATATACGTTTGTTTCTTTAGCCAGTACACGTACGTTATTAAAATCGATGTCAGAGCCACAGTTCTCGTGATGTTCCGCTACTACAAATTTTGCACTTTGTTGTAGCCGCATGTGCTGTTCGTGTTCCTTAATGCGTTCTTTAACAGTTCTTCACGTTTCGCTTATATACATTTTGCCGCAGCCACATGACACGTGATAGCCGCCTGCATTGTGGAGGAAATCATGTGCATCCATGGGAGTACTGTGCACCTGTTTGGATGAACAGTCATCATACGAGGCTTGTTGACACCCAGCTGAATACGACAAAGCGCATAATATCTGGCGCAATCAGATCCACTCCAGTTTATTGGCTTCCACTGTTTACCGGTATAATGTCTCCTGATCTACGCAGATGTACTGCCCTTATGAGGAAATTCCACAAGAACTCCAGGATTTCTAACCTACCCGTGCATAGCGACCTGCCACTTTTAAAAAGTAAGAGACTGAATGCACGCCATCCAACTCTGTGCGATGCTGCTGACATGGTTGCTAAGGATTTCAAACCCCTTGAAGAACGAGAAGGTCGGCGGGAAGCAGTGACAGACATGCGCCTGCATAAAAGGTGCTAAACCTCCAAGTGAATTCGATCTACCACGCAAGACCTGGACTACCCTCAACAGAATCCGTACAGCCCATGTCCGATGCAGGGATGCTTCTTTAAGTGGAAGAAGCTGCTTAAACCAGCCATTCACTGCGGGGCTCCATACCAGATTGTTCACCACATTGTCAGTGAATGCGCGAGCCTATCACAGTGCTGAAGAGGACTTCCTGCTAGCAACTCCAGATGCAGTGCGCTGAACTGAAGGACTGGATATTCAGTTGTAAAGATAAACTTAAGTTTCTTGTATGTTAATATGTACATATGTCTATGTAATTTAATTTTATGATATGTCCGTATTAGCCATACTATAAATAAAATAAGTAAGTATGTCAAGTTTGGTGTATTAAATGCAACTCGCAACAATCATTGAATATGTAAGACAAATTTCTCCAGTTTAGTTTTTTTTCTACTTTCACAAATAAAGCACAAAAAACATATTTCTTGACCAAATAGCGTAAAAATGTCACAACTGATAAGAGTTATGAGCTCAATGGTACGATTTCCTATGCTGAAATAGATCTTTCAATTGAGGCTAATAAGAGTTCTGAGGAATAACGTGAAGACAATGAATATAGAGAGCGTGATTCAGAAAGTGAGCAGAAATACAATCCTGGAGATGACTGTAGTGACTGTGATAGTAGGCTTGCTATTAATTTGTATGTCACAGGAAAATACAAACAAAGTAAACGGAAGGAAATCTACAATGTTAGTAAAAACTAAGCAAAAAACATGGTGTAAAACTTCTTGTTCATTATAATAAAGTTAGAAATTTTTAATCTTAACAGAAAGAACCATTTAGTTTAAACAATAAAAAAAGATACTTCATCTCATAAAGTTTGCAAACGTTTATGTAGTATGGACCTCTACACAGAGTTCTTCTAGAAGTATGCAGTTCGTAGCAACGAAATAATAATAAAACACTAATAAACGATATATTACTTAACTTCGGCTCCATTGTAGTAATGGGTACGTGACAGATTGGTATGGAATACAAAGTATGCCACGAACCCTCTGGAGGGTTAAACTTACAAGACTTATAAGTAAGACAGAGGGAGATACTACAGACATTAATATAATAACAGAAAACCAATGGAGACAATATTACAGAAGTTTGTGGGATGATGAAGCTACTGGAGAAAGTTAATACATAAGAAGTGGTAATGAGTCTGTAATTTGATCCCAGCGGAGGTTCGAGTCCTCCCTGGGGCATGGGTGTGTGTGTTTGTCCTTATGATAATTTAGGTTAAGTAGTGTGTAAGCTTAGGGACTGATGACCTTAGCAGTTAAGTCTCATATAATTTCACACACATTTTTTAAAAAAAAAATCTGTATTTCAAATAAGCATAAAAGCAATAAAAGTGTAAAAGATACTGGCGTAGATGGAATTAAAGCTGAAATAATCAAATACGTAGGAATTATTTTATAATTTCGCTTTCTCCACTTCCAAATATTTGTAGGAAGATCTGTTCTGTACCTGAAATACAGCTAAGGCTATATTTGAAAAAGATAGAAATTACACATGGAATAATGAAGGAGTCAGTTTACTAAATAGAGAATATTAAATTTCCAGGAAAATGCAAAGTAACACTAACGCAACACTTTCAGAAGAACAATGAAGCTTCAGCAAGGGACGTTCCAATAATGATAATAAGATTTCGAAAATTATTGATGATTTATTTATAATAAAACAACTTATTGATAAACATGGGGAATTTGACTTAGAATCTCATTTAATATTTATTGATTACGAGAAACCCTTTGATGAGGTAGAAAGCCCCATCTATGGAAAATATTAGAAACATTACAAATAGAATACAGTAAGCACATTACTAACACTATAAACACTCTATATGTAAATACTAAAATAGTTACAAATTCAGGTTCTAAAATATCGGATGAAATTTTAATAAACCAATGTATTCGACAAGGATGTACTCCATCACCCAATTTATATAATTTATATATTGACGACCTAGTTATGAAGTGGAAGATAAAATACATTTACGAATTGAAATAGGATCTAGCATACCTTTAAATACTCTATTATAAGCTGATAACCAGACAACTATACAAGAAACAGAAAGTAATGTAAAAAAGGAATCTACGACAATTTATCCACATCTGCAAATAAGACAAGGTTATGGGCTTTCAGACGGAAGAGTCAAGTCAGATCGATAATAAGAAAAAATGAGAAAGTTATAGAACATGTACATCACTTCAGGACATGATATTAGTAGTAACTACCCAAAGCAAATTGAGATGAAAGTAAATTAAAATCAAGTTCTCTACAGAGCAGTTGGAAGAATTTGGGAAGAAAAGCTAGAAAAGAAACTCAAATGAAATTCTATAATGTTATGGCTGTGCCTGTTCTAGTATATGGTTCCGAATCATGGGCAATTAAAAGAAAACACATATATAGGCAACTGGGATAAAGTTGGTGAGGTTTGTAACCGGTTGTAATAAAATTGATGAAATAGGGGTGAAACGCTAAGGTGAGATTTAAATTCTTTCTATTCAATGGCAAGATGAAAGAGAGTATCACGATGTCGATAGAAGGGCCGAACATAAATTAGAAAAAAAAATTAATGAATTACAGGCCGACTGGAAAAAGAGAACTAGGTGGACCTCGTAAGAGGTGGATGGATGGTAGAAACCGGAACATGTGCCTATAGGACCTAATCCTTGAAAGGAGATGATGATGATACTCAAACCTACTTTACCGATTTAGGGATCAAACATTCCATACTCCGACCCACTGAACTCCAGTCTTGTATCTCCTGATGACAACAACCTCCGGAGCAATCCTCAGAAGATGAAGATAGGTCGCTATTTTTCTGAAGAAATATTTTACCCAAGAGGATACCATACAGTAAAATTGTATTCCCTCGAAAAAAATAATTGCTATAGTCTCCTCTTGTTTTGATCTATACGCAGTAAGAACACTATTACGCGGCCAGAACAGCCAGATTGTGGCACCTGCAACTATTGGAAGGCCTTCCGCTACTCTTCGGGAACTGCAAGCTGTCTGGACCCTCTGGTACACAATTTACTTGAGATTGTAACCAGGGTATAAGTAGGTGTAACGCTGAAGCACGCTATTCACCCCACCTCGGTACGGCTTCGAGTTCATAGGGGGTGAACATGTAAGAGGGAACCTGATGCTTCCTGGTTTATCAACGTTTAGTGGAATTAAACATAACTATCTGTTAGATGTGTTCTTAATACAAGCAAATTTCGTTTACTTAACAGCATTACAAGTTTTAGTAGTAAATGAGAAATGGTGTTCTCGTTACAGAGCATGAGAGAATATGTTTGCGCGCTTTATTACAGCTGATGGCGAAAATATTCTCCTTCTTTTCTTAATAACACTACACGCACACCTTTTACACTTGGATACATCGTTGCAAGAGCTTGATGCTGTAGCAATTGTTCCCAGTGACGAAGGCCAATGTTAAAGCATTACGACAGCGCATAAAATAATTCAAATGTCAGATATAAATGTAGCCGGTGATCCGGAAACTGTACATCCAGTCCTCAGAAAACTACCTCAGTCAGCGTGCGTGATGACCAAGAAACAATGCGGGGGGCTAATATTCTGGTGTATTCTCCCATAACTTTAGTCAGGAATTCTTTTTGCAGTTTTAGAATAGATTTCTTCACCGTTAATACCCGAACAAGAGTGACGCGATACCAAACTGTAAGACATTTAACATCGTCGACAACAGGCGCCAACACTACTTTCTTACATCCTGTAGCTTGTTCCACACTGACGTAGACATTTAGCACAGGACTGACCAGTTCATGTTAGATTTCTGCTGCGGATTCGTACAGCAGTGACTGTTCTGTAACACTACAGCAAAAGGATGTGGGAATGAAAGTCGGCGATCGTGCTAGCCTAGAAACAAAAACGTTGCCTTCCTACACATCTATGAGGCTGTCTAGAGTTTCAGTGCTAATGGGTATTAATTTCGAAGTAAGATGGGGCGTCTTATGTGAGTGGCTCGAAGACTTCTTAAATAATAGAACCCAGAATGTTGTCGTCGATAGTGAGTGTTCATCAGAGACAAGGGTATCGTCAGGAGTGCCCCAGGGAAGTGTGACAGGGCCACTGTTGTTCTTTATACACATAAATGATCCGGAGGACAGGGTGGGCAGCAATCTACAGTTGTTTGCTGATGATGCCGTGGTGTACGGTAGGGTATCTAATTTGAGAGACTGTAGGAAGATACAAGACGATTTAGATAAAATTTCCATTTGGTGTGATGAATGGCAGCTAGCCCTGAATGTGGAAATACGTAAATTCACGCGGATGGGTAGGAAGAACAAACCTGTGAAGTTCGGATACAGCATTACCAGTGTCCTGCTTAACGGAGTAAAGTTGTTTTTAATATCTGGGCGTAACGTTGCAAAGCGATATGAGGTGAAATGAGCGTGTGAAAACTGTGTGGGGAAGGCAAATAGTCGACTTCATTTTATTAGCAGACTTTAAGGAAAGAGTGGTTCACTTGTAAAGGACACCTATTTTTGAATATTGCTCGAGTGTTTGGGATCCGTACCAGGTCGCATTGAAGGAAGACGTCGAAGCAGTTCGGCGACAGGCGTCTGTATTTGTTACTGGTAGGTTAGAACTTCACGTAAAGGTTTCGGAGATGCTTCGGAAACTCAAATAGGAATCCCTGGAGTGAAGGCGACGTTCTTTTCCTAAAACACTACTGAGAAAACTCAGAGAACCGGCATTTGAAACTGACCGCCGAACGATTCTACTGCCGCCAACATACATCACGCGTATGGACCATGGAGATACGAAAAATTATAGTTCATACGGAGGCGTACATACAGTCGTTTTTCCCTCACTCTATTTGCAAGTGGAACAGGGGAAGAAATAACAAACACTGGTGCAGGGTACCCTCCACCACGCACCTTACGATAGCTTGCGGAGTATCTGTGTATATGTAGACGCAGATCCTCTGGAGAACGACTGATGAAATCCACGTCCGGCCACCCACATTAAGGTTTCATGTGACTTCCCTCAATAGCTCCAGAGAATGCTGCTACGGCTCTATTTGAAAGGTCATGGAGGATTTCGTTCCCCATGCTTGAAATAATTCTAGCGTGTGCTCCATCTCTGATTACCTACCCTTTCTTTTCCTGCTATTGTGCGATCACGTTGTTATAGCAACACCCCTCCACGCTGGCTTCACAAAGTGTGTCAAGCCGACAGGTGAGCTGCTGCCAGGACTGAATAGTGCTGAAGCAGTAATACCTCATTCCGCCGCAGAGACGAGATAAACGTCTTACCCAGTGCTGCAGTTCTTAGTCCTCTGCCGGCCGGTGTGGCCTAGCAGTTCTAAGCGCTTCAGTCTGGAACCGCGCGACCGCTACGGTCGCAGTTTCGAATCCTGCCTCGGGCATGGATGTGTGTGATGTGCTTAGGTTAGTTAGGTTTAAGTATTTCTAACTTCAAGGGGACTGATGGTCTCAGAAGTTAAGTCCCATAGGGCTCAGAGCCTTCTTAGATTGGTCATAACAAAGGTGGCTAGAACGATTATAACCAACCTGCGTTGAGACATAGTAATATGCCTTCAACTACAACCGACACCGAGACATACTCTACACCATCTGAGGTTCCAGGGGGCCAAACAGCTTCGTTTACATCTAGTCACTCCGTACATCTAGGCAAGCTGCTTGTCTTCGAGACGCTAATGATTCTGGGGCATAAGATGAAACGACTAAGTGGGGGGGGGGGGGGGGCATCTTACTGAATGAAGAATGAATTAGAAAACAGGGGTCTTCTAATTCCACGACCGTCGAGTTACTGGTGTTGAGAACCTCTTCATACCTTATTAGTCCACCTATCATTCAATATATTTTTGTAGCACCAAATCTCAAACGCTTCGATTCTCCTCTGTTCCGGTTTTCTTACTGCCCATAATTCACTACCAAACGAAACTGTGCTCCAAACTTATATTACCAGAATTTTTTTCCTTCAATTAAACCCTACGTTTGGTAATAGTTGACTTCTTTTTACCTGGTATGCCCTGTTAGCCTGTGCTAGTCTACTTTTTATGTCATCCTTGCTTCACCAGTCATGGTTTATTTTTCTGCCCGGGTAACAGAATTACTTAACTTCGTCTACTTCGTTATCATTGTGCTAGTTCTCTTTCGACTTTCTTCGATTTACTCTCAGTCTGTATTCTGTACTAATCAGACTAATAATTCCATTCACCTTTAATGAGGACAACTAAGCCGTCATGGGAGTCTTACCTGTAATATCCTTCCACCATGAGTTTTAATCCCAGTCTTGACCCTTACTGTTATTTCCGTCATTGCTTCTTCGACGTAGAGATTAAACAGTACGGACGAAATACTGCTTACCTGTCTTACGCCCTTTTTAACCCGAGATCTTTGTTCTTCGTTGTCCGGTCTTATTCCTCTCTATTGATCCTTGAGTATATTACTCGTCTTTCCCTACATGTTGCTCCTACTTTTCTCAGAATTTCGAACATCTTGCACCAGTTTACGTTGTCGAACGCTTTTTCAGGTCGACAGATATAAAATTTTTTTCTAAGTCTTGCTTTCATCATCAAGCGCAACGTCGCAACCACCTCTCTGCTGCTTTTACCTTTCGTACAGCCAAACTGATTGTCCTCTGACACATCCTCAGTTTTCTTTTCTTTTCTTCTGTATATTTTTGTCAGCAACTTGGACGGATGAGCTGGCTGTTAAGCTAATTGTGCGATACTTGTTGCACTTATCTGCTCTTGCTATCATCCTACATAAATTTACAGTATTATTTCGAAAGTCTGAGGGTATGTCGCCAGTGTCATAGATTCTACACATCAACTTCAATAGTCGTTTGCTTGCCACTTCCCCAATGATTTCAAAAATTCCAGTGGAATAGTATCTATCCCCTCGACTTCATTTTATATCTGCTCTTCCACAGCCTTTTCAAAATTTGAGTCTAATATTGGGTTTCCTACATCCTCCATAACGACTCATTCTTTTTCTATGACGTCATCCCTACCACTCACAGAGGACTTTGATGTAATCTTCACCCCCTATGTGCTCTCTCCTCTGCGTTTAACAGTGGAAGTCCCATTGCATTCTTAACGTTGCCGTTCTTTATTTTAATTTCATGGAAGATTGTTTCGATTTCTCTACGATGGCTATTTTTTAAACCTCTGATCGGTCGCGAAACGGACTTCATGGTGAAAACAAAAAAAATGTTGCTTGCGACGTTTAGTTACCTCCCTCCATGGAGACCGCTTCGATTTTGACACTTGTCGTAGCCTGGTACCAACTTTCCAACACCCCCGTCGTAGAAGTCAGCCACAGGCGCTCTCCGCCAGTTCCTTACGCTGGCCTGCAGCTCGCTCTATGTGGAAAACGCTGTCCTCATAGTCGGTGGCTTATGTAAGTGAAGAGATGAAAATCAGAGAGAGACAAGTCCATGCTATATAATGAGTGATCAAACACTTCTCATCGAAAACAGAGCAAGAGCGTCGTCGTTGCACTTGCAATTTGGGGTCAAACATTGTCATGCATAGGGAAAACATGACAGTTACGTAATATGGGCTGCACGAAATCAGGTTGAATCCCTCAGCGTGCCTTTCACACTTGTTAGAAGACACTTCCGTCCTCAGCATCTTTACGTGCTCACTATGCGCTCAGGACTGATATGTGCCACGTAACGCGGTCGACGGTCATACTCGCGACACTGCGCAATCTGTGCCAAGCTTCATCGGATTTTCACTGTAGTTTTAATTTTGCCATCGATTTCAGTCAGTCCTTTCGACTGCCATTATTTTACTACGAAATTCGGTTCGCATATTGCGAATCTAAATTGACTTCAGCTTTACAGTTTATTGGTGTTGTATGAAAATTTATGTTGGATCGGGACTCTAACTAAGATTTCCTGTTTAACGTGTAACGTTCCCTGGCAGCACACACACTATTAATCAAAGGAAATGACATTTGATTGTACTATGTACGCTATGAAGCAATTCGTATGTACTGTAATTGTTTAACAAAAAAATTATATTTAGTTTTGTACAAAGGACATTCGTTATTATTGTAATATTTTCTGTAATAATATTCTCGATGTATTTATGATTGTAATATTTCTATACTCATAATGTAATTAAGAAATATGTCAATATCTGCGATAAGAAAAATGTAAAATACAGCCACAGAGGGGAGTAATGTTGTAAGATTGCAAAGAGACATTAACAGTCGGCAGTGATATAAATAGGAATACATAATGTGCATTCTTTGTCGTCTTCCTCGAGAGCTGAGAGAGAGAGGAACCTGTGACGTAGCATTTTATGAATGAGTAGACTTCTTTTGTCTGTATCTATCTTTAGCCGCCATTAGAGGAGAAATTACAAAGTAATGTAAGTTTAATTATTGTTGTGGTCTAAATACATTACAATTTATCGAAATTGTGTATTACTAATGTAAATTAGCTTGCCCATGTCATCTATAATATTTCTTTAAAGAATTTTCAGCATTTTTAGCGATTATCGTTGGTGTTGCTGGGCTGTGCCGCGACCGAACGATTTGCAGCGGCGGCACATTTAAAAAATAGTTCCGCTAAGAAAAATTAACCAAATCCGTAAATCGGGAGCAGATAAAATTAGCAGTGAATTACGAAATATTTTGCTGTTACAGCGATCCTGAGGCTGACGGAATTTATTACTGGTTTTACATTTGTGCATTCATAGACGGATAATTAACGTTGAAGTTGTTAATCTGTTGGTTCTCTCAATTTCTAAAGCAAATAACTTAAACGTATAGTGAAGTGTGTTTTGTCAATGATAATTAAACGTTCAGGTCGGCTTGGCAAAATTTAACCATTTTGTGCTAACAGAGACAGTCTTGTGTTCCATAGCTAACGCCGGGAAAGAATTCAGTAAATATTTTAAAAACCACTGCATTTAGAAAATGTGTGCCAAGGCCGAAATACGTAAAAAAATTTAATTTATGCAATTTTCAACTAAATGTTCTTAATCAGTTAATATGAATTTATCAGCATGAGAGGGTAGCTAAGGTTCACGTAATTTTAAATGTGCTTAATTCTGTCGAAATGAATTTTTATTACCACACGTAAATAAGGGGTTCTACTACAAAGTTCGTACTGAAGGAGCAAATAACAAAAATATTTAAAGCAATATTTCTTCTCTCCATTTTCAAATCCATTTTCATTCATACATTTTCATTTTTTACATAATAAATAAATATACAAATATTTTCTTTTTTTTATTTCATTAAATTGGCGCCCAATAACGCGGGGCCCGAATAAGCAGTGGCCACAAAATACCCATGAGATAACTAGGGAATTATTGTAGTCGAACTTCGTTGGAGAACAATTAATAACTTTTTCATGTATTGTATGTATTGCCTAACCAATATTATGTGGTAATACCTGTATATGATTTTTTGCATGAGAACACTATATACCAAGAGGCAAGCTGAAGAAGAGAGCTCATTATATCAAAAAATTAATTACCTACCACAGTACCAGGGGGCAGCTGCACCCAAGATAGATCACCAAAAGGTAAAGCTACAGTGTAGTTGTCCTGTGGGTAGTGAAGTAGCCCCAGTGCGGTGTTCTCGGATCGTTAGTGGTGTGCTTGTTGTTAGTGTTCTTTTTTTAAAAATAACAGGACATTTGAGTAGTTAGTTATCGTAGTATATAATAAGTGTGTTTCAACAAATGACCATTTCTTGTGTGATTATGTCAGTGAAACCTGAGTGTTAGGATATTTAGTTCAGATTTTGTTTCTTTTGTTGACTATGGCTAGATTGCGTAGTCAGAAAAATATAAACATGAATAATGAACAACAGTTGGCAAGCAGTGATACCGAGTTAGAAAGTGGGGCACAAAGTAATGTTAGTGGCGTAGTTCAGGAAGTACAATGTGAGAATCTGGGGCCAGGAGGGCAAGAAATGTTGCCACTGCCAGCCAGTGATTCAGTTGAAAGTAAAAATACTGTGCCACCTACAAGCACTAGACACGGACCAGAGAGTGGTAAGGTGTCAGAAGTGCGATCATTAAGAGTTATGTTCGAGCGCATGCTCAATTTCCAAGCTGAATTTGCACGTATGCAAGCAGAACGCGATAGTGAACGTGATGCTAAACAAGCAGAGCGTGATCGATGCAAGCATGAGAGAGACTTGCAGTTAATGCAATCTTTGGAAGCTATGCAAAGTGAGATTGTTAGTTTGAGACAAAACTATGAAACCATACCCAAAGCGGTGCAAGAACTAGGCGAAAGCGTAGATAATATTCAGGTGGCTAACGCCAGTATCGTAGATGAAATTAGTGTACTGGCTATCAGGTTGGAAAAATTAGAAATTGACACAAGTCAAGCAATAGAGCAGAAAATGTCCGAACAGGCGAACAAAATTGAAAACGAATTTATAAAAAAAATAGACGAGAAGGTGCACGCTGTGATAAGGCCAAAGATTTGTACTCGAGTGCGGAAGTGCAGGACCTAAAAAGGGCGGTGCACACTGACATTCCGCTGTGGCAGCGGAATGTCAACCGCCGTCTTGCGGAGCTGGAAAACAGCTTGTTGCACGGCGACGCACAGGCGTGCGTCGCGCCAGCCAGGTCCAACAATGATAGGCATATAAATACAGCAGTGAAAAATTGCGACTGCGTGACAGAACAGGCAACCGATGTTAGCGAAACAAACAAATGTCACTCCAAAATAGAGATTGATGAAAGCCTGATTAGAAACCGACAGTTTCAAATCTTTACAATGGAGAGGAAATCTGTTCACCCTGTAGTATTTATCAAGGGATTTAGAAACATTTTGCCTAGCGTTTGGAATCATACACAGAAAATACAGTTCGTTATGTCTTACATATAAGGAGATGCTGCATTATGGGCAACCGAAGCAGCTGACAGTTGCGACACATATGAGCAATTTGAAAAGGCATTCTTGGCCAAATATTGGTCAACATGTATTCAGGAGAGATTACGGAAAGAAGTATAGAATCCAGAGACGTATTCTCCACGATTAGTCAATTTGCGAAAATATTTTGAGAAATACATTAATAAGACCCGTTACTGGGACGAGCAGATTTCATCCCGGGATTTGATCAGACTTTTGAAATCACACTTGCCTATACACGTAAAGGAAAAACTTATACACGTACCGGAGAACGACATGGAACATTTCTTGTCTGTTCTGGACTCAATTGACCTGATTCAGGAGGATGTTAAGGCAGCCTCTGAACAGGCTAGAAGTAACGGAAACGGTTACAGAAATGGTCGAAATAACACGCCTCCACCAAATAATGGAAACGGCGGAGGTAACAATAGGAGACAAGATTATGTACAAAACGGGAATAGAGGTAGAGACCGGTACGGCAATAGTCCGACGGTGAATAATGACCGGAAAAGGAGGTTCGATGACCGATATGAAACAGGCCCACCAAGCAATAGTAGATGGAAAAATGCCAGGGGGCCGTGGAACACCAATACCTATAACGATGCGAACCGAACTTGGCCACAGAACCAGAGGCCCAGTCCGGACCGGCAAAACAGTGAAAGATATGACAATAACCGACCGCCACCACAAAATGCGCCAATTGCGCAACCGTGGCGGCCGACGCAACACAACTTACACGTAGTGGAGGTCAGCGACACAGAGCAGCCACACCCATCCACCAGTAATAATCCAACAAACTAGATTCAGCCGAGATACGCTCTTCATCGTCGGCTGAGGTTTGGAGTGAGAGCAGACCGACACAGAACAGAACATCGGAAATCTGTATCCTCAGGTATAATGACGGGGTACAGATGGGACATGAATTAATAACTGAACCACCCACGTGCATAAAGGAGCACAAAGACGAAGTACAAGCGATAATAGAGATCAAAATTAACAATATTGATGTGCAAGCAATCGTAGATACAGGTGCTACTGTCAGTGTCATGAGTATGGACTTATTCAGAGTACTGGAGAAAGAAAAGCGTATGCTGACTTTTCCTGTGAACAATTGCAAAGTCACTAGAGCCATCAGTGCACAGCGACAAATAATTAAACTCCAAGTGCGGGTAGAGATGTATATAGGGGGAGAAGGCATAGCGTGCTCGTTCCTGGTAGTAAATGGTTTAAAGGTAGCCGGAATTTTGGGGGTAGATTTTTTGAGAGAAAGGGACGCAGTGATCGACCTTTCTCGGGGAAAATTGAGTTTGATGGACACGGGTAGGAGGATAGAATTGTCCATGCTCGGATCTGAAGAGGTACCTGTGCCTAATTGTAATGCTATTAACATAAAATGTAGGAATCAGTGGTTACTGCATTTAGACAATCATTCCCTAGGACAAAATCTCTATTATCCAGACGTACAAAGTGATCAATTAAAAGCAAATGTGGACGCACTTGTGAACAAAGTATCACAGTACGAAAATTTGAATGCAACAGCAGGATTTGGTACAGTTATTATCTAACTATGCAGATGTATTTTCAGAACGACCAGGAATTGTTAAGGGATATCAATACAATATCGAGGTGAAGCCTCACAAAACGTATTGTCGAGCCTCATACTCCATTCCTTGGACCAAGAAGGAAATAGTAGCTATCTCTTAGCAGATCCCCACTCAGGAAGAGTACGGGGACTGTATCCACGCAAGGATGTGAAAATATTCCTACAGTCAATGACTAATAGTCGAATGTGTTATGTGTTAAATGGTACACCATTCTTTTGGAAATAATGAACATTAATGATGTGTGATCTGTAGAGATAATGTACTAGTGTAGAAGTATTTAGTTATAAGAATATGATTGACTTTCTCTTTTGTTTATGATTGTTTGTGTTATGTCTTCTTTTTGATTAGTGTTAGCTTAAATATGCTCTAAATGTCTGCAAGATAACCTGATTAGTGCAATTATTTGTAGTGTTAAATTGTGACGGAGATCAGTCAGGAGGAACATTTTAGTAGTGATTAGTTTGTGTACTGCATGATATTCTATATGTGTGTCAAACTTCAAATATTTCTTGGTACAGTCTTTTCTATTACATGTATATATATGTGTGTAGCTGTCAGATTGACAGATTCGAACCCAGAATAATATCAATAATATGAGACCCTGAGAACTTTATTTTCAAACTAGTATTATCAAAGAGAGTAATGCACCCAGTAGTGACCCGAGGGCACCATGGGAGGCAAACTTATTGCAAATTTAAGTAACGCAAAGTTAAGCACAAAGAAGCTTCAATTGAAGCATGTGCAGATCCAATCAGTAAAAAGAGCTAGCCCGATACAGTCCAAGTCAGTTTTAGCCTACAGAGACTACATTGCAGTTACGTAGGACCTTGCAAGTAAAGTGAGACATAATTTCAAAGGAGTTATTGGACAATATGCCTGAATCCGGCGGGAATGCATAAATAAAATCTACTCAAACATAAATATAGATGATTTTTGGGAAAACTAATACGAAATTTTAATATTTGTTACCATGTACGCAATTATCACACACCTTGGTAAAGAGCGAACAAAGAAGTTACGAATGTGCTGTTACAAAAAATTGCACAATGGACATTGTAACTGAAAAAACTTAAACAAAAGTGCAGTATTGTGTGGCAGAGACAGACAGTGACTGTTAAACCTGCAGCAATACGTCACGAGGTTGTTTTGAACAAGCAATAAGAAACTGTATCATCGCCGTGTGTGCAAGTGGACAAGGAACTAGCACGACACGAACAGTGAGCCGATAACAGACGGTGGACCAAGCTAGTGTCAAACTATACCCTTTGTGTGTCAAGGGACGCCAGGAAAGCGCATTGACTACAGAGATACATTTTGTCCTAATGTGAAAACTTGCGTGTGACTAATGACAAGTCATGACATGGTGAAAAAATATTGTGTGCCCATAAAACGTGTTACTGTGACAACGAAACATTGTGCAAACCAGACTAGTGAAGGCCTACTGAATAATAACTGCCAATAACTGTGTGCGTTCTTTCCCACAGCAGGAAAAATGCCCATAAGGATAGTACACTGTTTGTGATCTTGTTGCATGTTTGCTGGAGCACTGCAAAAAGATGTCACACGGGCGAGCTGATATACAACGCGCATCCGGCTACTTCAGCCATGCAGCGGCCGCAGCAGCCCGTAGCAGGCCAGACAGCCACACGCCTCTCCGCGCCGTAGCTGTCAACACAGGGGTCGGTGACCTACACGGAGCCGACGTGCCGCGCCGAGCGCCGCTCAACAATCACTCCGCACCGCTCACCAACTACAGCATTATTGATATATTCCAAAATATTTACACAAACTTCGTAACATGTCAATGAACTCGATTTTTGACAAACATTGAACACTTATTATGACGAGAGAAAATGAACACTAACAAGTGTAGGAGATGGATTTGTAACACGTAGGTTGTGAGAACATTATGAAAAGTGACGTTGTACTAAATGATTTCAAAAAACTAAGTGATATATCCTAGGACAAGTGACCTTGCAGTATATCGCAAAAAAATGATAATTACGAGTTGTTAATCACACACAACAAACTTTCTTGAACTGTATGTGACTGTGATATTATGTAACCGTTGATGACAAACTGCTAAATCAATTCAAAAGAATGACTGTTAAAGAGACAAGATTAATCATGAACCAACTGGAATGGCTGGGCTCCGGCACAGTTTTGCCCAGGTTTCCTGTCTGCCTTCGCCCAAATGGGGGAGCCATGAACATATATAACCCTGGGACTAATTAAAAGAGCCATTCCATAAAAAATACAGAATTGTAAAGAACGTTACTGGCACCATTGTGTCAAAGTACAGAAACTCTTTGCCAAATGCTGCCAGGGGGCAATGTAACGTTCCCTGGCAGCACACACACTATTAATCAAAGGAAATGACATTTGATTGTACTATGTACGCTATGAAGCAATTCGTATGTACTGTAATTGTTTAACAAAAAAATATTATTTAGTTTTGTATAAAGGACATTCGTTATTATTGTAATATTTTCTGTAATAATACTCTCGATGTATTTATGATTGTGATATTTCTATACCCATAAAGTAATTACGAAATATGTCAATATCTGCGATAAGAAAAATGTAAAATACAGCCACAGTGGGGAGTAATGTTGTAAGATTGCAAAGAGACATTAACGGTCGGCAGTGATATAAATAGGAATACATAATGTGCATTCTTTGTCGTCTTCCTCGAGAGCTGAGAGAGAGAGGAACCTGTGACGTAGCATTTTATGAATGAGTAGACTTCTTTTGTCTGTATCTATCTTTAGCCGCCATTAGAGGAGAAATTACAAAGTAATGTAAGTTTAATTATTGTCGTGGTCTAAATACATTATAATTTATCGAAATTGTGTATTACTAATGTAAATTAGCTTGCCCATGTCATCTATAATATTTCTTTAAAGAATTTTCAGCATTTTTAGCGATTATCGTTGGTGTTGCTGGGCTGTGCCGCGACCGAACGATTTGCAGCGGCGGCACATTTAAAAAAGAGTTCCGCTAAGAAAAATTAACCAAATACGTAAATCAGGAGCAGATAAAATTAACAGTGAATTACGAAATATTTTTCTTTTACAGCGATCCTGAGGCTGACGGAATTTATTACTGGTTTTACATTTGTGCATTCATAGGCGGATAATTAACGTTGAAGTTGTTAAGCTGTTGGTTCTTTCAATTTCTAAAGCAAGTAACTTAAACGTATAGTGAAGTGTGTTTTGTCAATGATAATTAAACGTTCAGGTCGGCTTGGCAATATTTAACCATTTAGTGCTAACAGAGACAGTCTTGTGTTCCATAGCTAACGCCGGGAAAGAATTCAGTAAATATTTAAAAGACCATTGCATTTAGAAAATGTGTGCCAAGGCCGAACTACGTAAAAAAAATTTAATTTATGCAATTTTCAACTAAATGTTCTTAATCAGTTAATATGAATTTATCAGCATGAGAGGGTAGCTAAGGTTCACGTAATTTTAAATGTGCTTAATTCTGTCGAAATGAATTTTTATTACCATACGTAAATAAGGGGTTCTACAACAAAGTTCGTACTGAAAGAGCAAATAACAAAAATATTTAAAGCAATATTTCTTCTCTCCATTTTCAAATCCATTTTCATTCATACATTTTCATTTTTTACATAATAAATAAATATACAAATATTTTCTTTTTTTTGTTTCATTAAAAACGTGAGCGGTCGCCTCAGCCCTTCTAGCTATCCGACCATGTCTTAGGATTGATCCAGACCTCTATAGGTCTTACGTGGCCCCATGTTCTAATACTCGTCCACACACTACGCGATTCCCACCAGAGATGGATATTCGATGTGACCGTCGTTTTAACCCCTGGAGGCATGTAATACTTATTATGTCTTTGCTCACAGCCTGTGTTGACAATTCATTTTACACAATGTTCTTTCAGAGACGCATGCTTATCTGAAGAACCAGACACTACAAGACGGTCTACACTGCTTGTGAAACATTACGGAATTTCATTCGTCACTTGCAAATCTAAATTGACTCCAGCTTAAATATAAAAATTAGTGCCAGGTTGAGACTCGAATACGGATTTCGTGCTTAGTGCAAGCGGTCGCGTTTACCACTTCGAGTACCATATAGGTAGTACACCTTAAGTCATTTCAGAATCACAGTTTCCCAATCAGATTTCTTAATATTTAATGAAGAGCTGTGGATCGTCACAAAGTGTCTGTTCCTTCAGACATGCATGCATGTTCGAAGATACTTTTTCTAACGTGAATTGGCAACACAGACACTGTGCAATAAAATAATAAGTATTACATGCCTCAGTGGGTTATAAAGAGCGATCACATGGGATGTTCCTCTCTAGAGAGAGTTACGTAACGTATGTGTGAGCATTAGACCGTAGGGACAAGTGTGACATATGGAGGTTTGTGTCAGTGCCTCGGATAGCTGAGTGGTAAGTTTTTCTAGCTTGTTGGTTGATTTACTGGAGAGACCCAAACAGCGAGGTCATCGGTTTCATCGGATTTGGCAGGACAGTGGTCCAAATGTGCTATTTGTACCTTCGCCGCGTAGTGAGCGCTCGTGTTGTTTACTCTGTAATCGGCCGTTGCGTACGCGCCGGAGTAAGCATATACACTCCTGGAAATGGAAAAAAGAACACATTGACACCGGTGTGTCAGACCCACCATACTTGCTCCGGACACTGAGAGAGGGCTGTACAAGCAATGATCACACGCACGGCACAGCGGACACACCAGGAACCGCGGTGTTGGCCGTCGAATGGCGCTAGCTGCGCAGCATTTGTGCACCGCCGCCGTCAGTGTCAGCCAGTTTGCCGTGGCATACGGAGCTCCATCGCAGTCTTTAACACTGGTAGCATGCCGCGACAGCGTGGACGTGAACCGTATGTGCAGTTGACGGACTTTGAGCGAGGGCGTATAGTGGGCATGCGGGAGGCCGGGTGGACGTACCGCCGAATTGCTCAACACGTGGGGCGTGAGGTCTCCACAGTACATCGATGTTGTCGCCAGTGGTCGGCGGAAGGTGCACGTGCCCGTCGACCTGGGACCGGACCGCAGCGACGCACAGATGCTTGCCAAGACCGTAGGATCCTACGCAGTGCCGTAGGGGACCGCACCCCCACTTCCCAGCAAATTAGGGACACTGTTGCTCCTGGGGTATCGGCGAGGACCATTCGCAACCGTCTCCATGAAGCTGGGCTACGGTCCCGCACACCGTTAGGCCGTCTTCCGCTCACGCCCCAACATCGTGCAGCCCGCCTCCAGTGGTGTCGCGACAGGCGTGAATGGAGGGACGAATGGAGACGTGTCGTCTTCAGCGATGAGAGTCGCTTCTGCCTTGGTGCCAATGATGGTCGTATGCGTGTTTGGCGCCGTGCAGGTGAGCGCCACAATCAGGACTGCATACGACCGAGGCACACAGGGCCAACACCCGGCATCATGGTGTGGGGAGCGATCTCCTACACTGGCCGTACACCACTGGTGATCGTCGAGGGGACACTGAATAGTGCACGGTACATCCAAACCGTCATCGAACCCATCGTTCTACCATTCCTAGACCGGCAAGGGAACTTGCTGTTCCAACAGGACAATGCACGTCCGCATGTATCCCGTGCCACCCAACGTGCTCTAGAAGGTGTAAGTCAACTACCCTGGCCAGCAAGATCTCCGGATCTGTCCCCCATTGAGCATGTTTGGGACTGGATGAAGCGTCGTCTCACGCGGTCTGCACGTCCAGCACTAACGCTGGTCCAACTGAGGCGCCAGGTGGAAATGGAATGGCAAGCCGTTCCACAGGACTACATCCAGCATCTCTACGATCGTCTCCATGGGAGAATAGCAGCCTGCATTGCTGCGAAAGGTGGATATACACTGTACTAGTGCCGACATTGTGCATGCTCTGTTGCCTGTGTCTATGTGCCTGTGGTTCTGTCAGTGTGATCATGTGATGTATCTGACCCCAGGAATGTGTCAATAAAGTTTCCCCTTCCTGGGACAATGAATTCACGGTGTTCTAATTTCAATTTCCAGGAGTGTAGATCAGAGTGGCAAACCAATAGAAAGAGTCCATGCTCAAATTCACGTTCCGAAATGAATTTGAACGGCCAAAAGCAGTCGAAGTTGAATTATCTGTACAGGAAGAAGTCAATCAGCATACATTTATTCAACGTAAATAGTAAAGTCTATGTCAAGATCATCAACAACGCAACATGTGAACAGATTCTTCGGGAGAAGAAGCAGGATGTCCGCTTCTGATACACTGATGGCGATGTGGGATACTGGTTTTGGACACTATTTGAACTCCCAGCGGAGGACGTCGAGTTGGCACTTCGTCCTTATGGCATGGTGCATAGTCATGTCACTGAAAGTTGGACGCTGTTCCGAACATGTCCTATCGTGAACAGAATCTGTCACGTCAGAACTTAAAGACATGTTCCATCATGTCTCTATATCGTCGGCTGCCATGCCATTGTCATTTACGTTAGTCAGCCAAAAACCTGTTCCGGGAACGAGCGAGGTGGCAAAGGCTGGGATGGTTCCTCTGAAAAGGCACGGCCGATTTCCTTCCCTAATCCGAGCTTGTGCTCCGTCTCTAATGGCCTCGTTGTCGACGGGACGTTACACACAGATCTCCTCCTCCCGTTCCGGATGTTGGAAGGAAGGTGACCTCTGATCCTTATGCATCCAGCATAGGTTGACGCAACTACCGCTGCCTTACGTCACGCCACCATCGCAGCTGACACTGCTTCCCGTTACTTATGTCGTCACCCTCACGGTTGCTGCAGCTTCACCATAGCATCCGACACTTCTTGATGTCCCAATGCAGCATCCTCAGACGCAGCGGGACTATGAAAGGCCCATTCCACGTGTCGCGGATTCCATTCTAACAGCGCCGCGCCCGTCGACAGATGACGAGGTTCGCGACGATGGAATGGCGATTGACAAACTAATCGAAATATCTGCGGCTTTTGAGCTGGAACTTCGTCAGTCGCTGCCTTCTTCTGACTTAGAAGGATACACCCAGAAGCAAACATCTCCAAAGCACTGTAAGTGAAGGCGCAGGGCAACTTCGGGGCCGGGTTGACAACCAGCGGCCACACGACGAGGAGTCCACCCACCAAGACGAAGCTCCCAATGAGGAAGCCGCCACCAGTCGCAATGTAGGAACACAGCAGGGGAGGGAGGAGGTTTCGCATGTACCAGCAGCTGAGCGATAAGACATTGAACTGTGCGATGAGTGCTGCCTCCCCCCCCCCCCCCCCCCCTCTCACACCACCACTCCCCAGATGCCTGGGTGCGGGCACCCATCCCATGCCCTGAGGAGACGGTGGAAGAAGGTCTCGGTTTGTATTCGGCTGCTTGCGGTGAGGATGATGATGCCGCGCAAATCACACCGACAGGGCCGGCGCCAGTGGTGCAGACATTTTAGGAACGGTACCACCCGAGGTGTTGGGGTGCCCAGAAGTGACGACGCACGTATGTTCTTATTAGATACATCCGACTTAATAAATAAAGTGGCACCCGCAGTTCAACGACCGGCTTATCGTATCGCCTAAATTAACTTAACTACGACTGGATCAACGGTGAAGATTTATCTACGACAGATGCTTCGAGCATCGAATATCGACTTTGTTGCATTACAAGTGTACTTAGTGACCTTCCCCGACTTCTGTGGTTATGCGACATGTATGACGATGCCGGCCGGTGTGGCTGAGAGGTTCTAAGCGCTACAGTGTGGAACCACGCGACCGCTACGGTTGCAGGTTCGAATCCTGCCTTGGGCATGGATGTGTGTGATGTCCTTAGGTTAGTTAGGTTTAAGTAGTTCTAACTTCTAGGGGACTGATGACCTCAGAAGTTAAGTCCCACAGTGCTCAGAGCCATTTGAACCATTTGAACTAAACTGACACTTTTTTTTTGACATGTATGACACCGAGTGATCCGACTGGGGCGATACAGCAATACTAGTGGGTGAAGGCATTGAAATCAAAAAGGAGACTTACATTCACTCAGCTAGGAGCCTAACGATCACGGCGATGGACACACGCATTATTAATGTCTACGTTCCATCAGGAACTGACAAACGCCACAGACGATTTTAGTTGTGTGCTCCAAAACGAAGACCTGGTTTCATGGCCGGCCGCGGTGGCCGTGCGGTTCTAGGCACATCAGTCCGGAACCGCGTGCCTGCTACGGTCGCAGGTTCGAATCCTGCCTCGGGCATGGATGTGTGTGATGTCCTTAGGTTTGTTAGGTTTAAGTAGTTCTAAGTTCTAGGGGACTGATGACCTCAGATGTTGAGTCCCATAGTGCTCAGAGCCATTTTTGAACCTGGTTTCATGTTTTTCGACTTTTCAAGAACTTTGGATATTGGTGCGAGATCTGTTTCTCATTGATACTTGTGTAAAAGAGCAAGGTGACCGCCCTCGACAGAAACATCTTACCACTCCAATTACCACTGGTCCTGACCACATCTGTGACTCACACGATATTTCGCTGTGAGTGCTGGACGCAGAACGAAGGACGGTCAGCATAGAGCAACAACGGGTATGGCACAGCTGTGGATGGAGAAGGTGAATGTGACACATCTCCAGCACCGGCAATGCCGTCTGATTATCACTATAGTGTGGGCAGCCTGCGAAAGATATAATTCACGATAGCCTTAGGCGCTGGTATGGTCGATAGAATGCACAAAAGTGGCGTTCAGGCGGGTGCCAATACAATATGGAAAGGATGTCACTGTATGTCATCATCATACTTTGGACTTTTATTAGACGATGCTTCGCGAACTGGCAACACAACGGCCGCCACCAGACCGATAGATGGCAAGTCGCTGAACTAAAGCCAAAGTATTCCCTCTTGTGCGGAGAAAATTGGAAGCGACCGTCGTGTGGCCCTGTTGTCAAGACCGAGCGAGCGACGAAATCCCATCTATGTACCATATTGTGTTCGATAGTCGCCAGCGCCGACGACAGTTAATCACGGACCTCCTTTTGCTAGATGGTGGATCCTTGATGACAAAGGCGGACATTGTATAAACCTTTGCAGAGGATTATCGACGATTTTACAAGGAGGATAATACAGAATAAGGGGACGAAAATGACATTTTGCAGCACCTGTCGCACACCTCGACGACACAGCAGCGTCGTCGCTCTTAGCGGAGATTTCGTTGAAGCCGCCAAGACAAGGGTGAGCTTGAAAATCGACGGACTGCGGCTCGAGTTCTATCGGACTTCCGCATCCTGATGATTCCCCGCTAAATCACCATGTACCGAGAACCGATGTCACTGCTTTCCTCAATTGACTACTCATCTTGATACACAAACCTTCAAGAGGTCAGACGATCGAGAACCGATGTCACTGCTTTTCCTTAACGGATTAATCGTCTTCAAGAGGTCAGGAGATCCAGAACCGATGTCACCGCTTCTGTGTTAGCAGAAGAGCCAACTCCGTGTTACGAGTGGAGGCCGAAATGCACGTGTTTTAGCTCACGCAGGCTGGCGTGAGGAGGGGAGAACTATACTGACGTGAGGTCTGGAACATGACAAGGAATGAGAATTCAAAAAGCGGACGTAATTAGTTTGATACTTAACTTTAATTCATTAATGATGAACGTCCCTCTTGACGGTACATGATTCACAATATTATCTGTTCAGAATACATTCTTGAAGATATGAATTACAGTAACTGAATATTGCGCCTTGCTAGGTCGTAGCAAATGACGTAGCTGAAGGTTATGGGAAACTGTCGTCTCTGCAAATGAGAGCGTATGCAGACAGTGAACCATCGCTAGCAAAGTCAGCTGTACAACCGGGGCGAGTGCTAGGGAGTCTCTCTAGACTATACCTGCCGTGTGGCGGCGCTCGGTCTGCAGTCACTGATAGTGGCGACACGCGGGTCCGACGTATACTAACAAACCGCGGCCGATTTAAAGGCTACCACCTAGCAAGTGTGGTGTCTAGCGTTGACACCACAACTGCTTTCATCAACCGACTACTCATCTTGATACACAAACCTTCAGGAGGTCGGACAATCGATGACTACCCCCGATAACGGTATTAAAATTCGAACTTGAAATCTTTGCCTGACTGGCGACGCACCGAAAGAAAGACCTGAAACTAATATATATATATATATACTGAAAGGCGTTCAATCCCGTCTCCAGCCATCCTGATTTAGGTTTTCCGTGATTTCCCTAAATCGTTTCAGGCAAATGCCGGGATGGTTCCTTTGAAAGGGCACGGCCGATTTCCTTCCCAATCCTTCCCTAACCCGAGCTTGCGCTCCATCTCTAATGACCTCGTTGTCGACGGGACGTTAAACACTAACAACCACCACCACTGAAAGGCCAAAGAAACTGGTATAGGAATGCAATTCAAATACAGAGATAAGTAAATGGGAAAACTAAGGCGCAACAGTCGACAACGCCTATATAAGACAAAAAGTGTCTGGCGCAGCTGTTAGACCGGTTCCTGCTGCTACAATGGCAGATTACCAAGATTTGACTTTGAACGTCGATTTATGGTCGACGCACGAGCGATGCGACACAGGATCTCCGAGGTAGCGGTGAAGTGGGGATTTTCTTTACGACCATTTCACAAGTGTACCGTGAATATCAGGAATCTGGTAAAGCATCAAATATCCAACATTGCTGAGTCCGGAAAAAGATCCTTTAACAATGGGACCAACGACGGATGAAGAGAATCGTTCAGCGTGACAGAATGGCAACACTTCGGCAAACTGCTGCAGATCTCAATGCTGAGCAGTCAGCAAGTGTCAGCGTGCACACGATTCAACGAAACATCACTGATATGAGCTTCCGGAGCCGAAGCCCCACTCGTGGCCCCTTGATAACTGGATGACACAAAGCATTACGCCTCGCCCGGGCCCATCAACACCGACATTGGACTGTTGATGATTGGAAATATGTTGCCTTGTCGGATGAGTCTTGTTTCAAATTGTATCGAGCGGTTGGACGTGTACGGGTATCGAGACAACCTCATGTATCCATGGACACTGTATGTCAGCAGGGGACTGTTCAAGGTGGTGGAGGCTCAGTAATAGTGTGGGGCGTGTGCAGTTGGAGTGATATGGGACCCCTGATACGTCTAGATACGACTCTGACAGGTGACACGTACTTAACCATCCTGCCTGATCACATGCATCCATCCCACGGACTTGGGGAATTCAAGAAGAACAATGCGACACCTCACACGTCCATAATTGCTACAGAGTTGCTCTAGGAACACTCTTCTGAGTTTAGAGACTTCCGCTGGCCACCAAACTCCCCGGACATGAACATTATTGAACATATCTGGGATGCCTTGCAACGTGCTGTTCGGAAAAGATCTCCATCCCCTTGTACTCTTACGGATTTGTAGACAGACGTGCAGTATTCATGGTGTCAGCTCCCTCCAGCAATACTATGACATTAGTAGAGCCCATGCAACGTCGTTTTGCGGCACTTCTGCGTGCTCGTGGGGACCTACACGATATTAGGCAGGGTGCCAGTTTCTTTGGCTCTTCAGTGGGCATGCATACACGCACACACACATAAAGAAAAAAAGAAACAGAAAGGGTCCTTGTAGGTGACTGTTATGTGGGGGGCCTACTTTTGTTTCCCAGTATTGCCAGTGACAGTGCCTTGTAGGGAGGATGGAACGTGGTACAGTCGTGGTGCATTCAGCTCCAAGATGCCGACTGAGAAAAGAAAGAAGTGGTTAAGACGACCTTTGGGTTAACCGGCAAATTCGGTTTCGAGCACCGGTGTGGTACAAATTTTCGTTTGTCACTGATCAAAAGTAATATTTACTGATCAGTTAGGGATCGTCAGGCAGCTTCAGTTCATTCAGACATGCATGCGTCTCTACCTACACGATATTAGGCCGGGTGCCAGTTTCTTTGGCTCTTCAGTGGGCATGCATACACGCACACACACGTAAAGAAAGAAAGAAACAGAAAGGGTCCGTGTAGGTGACTGTTATGTGGGGGTCCTACTTTTGTTTCCCAGTGTTGCCAGTGACAGGGCCTTGTTGGGAGGATGGAACGTGGTGCAGTCGTGGTGCATTCAGCTCCATGATGCCGACTGAGAAAAGAAAGAAGTGGTTAACTGTCAACACAGACCTTGTACCGTAACATAGTAAAGAGCATTCTTTTTTTTCGATTTCTTCACGTTTTTCCTGCAGCTATTTTGCCTCGTCTTTCTTGCACTTCCTTTTTGTTTCATTCCTGAGAGATTTATATTAGTATATTCCTGTTCTTCCTTGAACGTTTTCGTATATCCTTCTCTTCGATAAGTTTATGTATTTCATCTGCTACCCTAGATAACTTACGTTCCTAGCAAATATGTTTGTCTTTCCAGCATCTGTGACTTCTTTATTTAAACGTCTCCACTCTTCTTCATACGAGCTTTCTGCTATTGTATTCCTTATCACAGTATCCATATCTTTAGTAAAATCGAAACACGTCTCATCATTCATCTACACGTTAATTTTCCACGTCCTTCTACATTCATTCTTCCACACGAACCTCTCAGATTAGACTAAATGAAGATCTCAGACTGTATTTGGTCCTGTGTACAACTTGCAATCCAGTATCTTATTTCGAAATCTCTGTCTGACAATAGTGTATTCCAACTGGAATCTTCCCGTCTTTCCACATCTTTTCCAAGTACGTTTCCTCCTGTTGTGATTTTTGAACAGTGTATTCGGTGTTACATAATTCAGTTATTCATTCTCCTCACGCATCCCTGCTACCAAGCCCACGTTATCCCTTTCAATACGTAATGATTAATTGTCCCAATCGTAATGGCGCCAGTAGCGAAATAACTCTCCTTCTTTTTGTTTGTCCTTTCACGCAGTAGATACAGATACATTACGCATGTAAGCCTCTCGACCGAGTGAATCTAATTTTCATTATCTGTCGTGAACCGTATTCTGTGCCAATCCTCTCAGCTGTGGACGCATTACAAGCAACTGGCAATTGTTTTTCCAAGTAACTCCTCCAACGTTGGTGCGACAGACAATTGTTTGTTACGAAGCTTTATCATATAACCATCGTATGATTCTCACCCACTGATCAATCTAGACTCCGCATGGTCTGAGATATTCATTTTAGATCTTGGTTCCGCAAATCGGTATCCATTAAGAAGGATATAACTGTAAACCTAAAAGTCTTGAACACCCTGCTTTAGGAGTGTACTTGATGATAGAGGAGAAATGGGCCAGTCACGTATCGGTAAAAAATAAAGTGACATTCTTCCATAACTTCAAACATAATTCTATTTCTGCTTTAAGAATTACGTTCTTTGACAATTGAAGAAGCAAGATATAGTTTTATTTAAAATCAAGACTGTTAAGTTCCTTGCTAAGACCTTAGAAAAGTGTTAAAGCTCATTGTCGATCCAATAATATTCCTGTTATTCCCTTAAATGCTGTGACTTTCGTACAAGGTATAAAAGACCCTTTTGGTTATACTATCCCACCTGCTATCTATATACAGAGGTTTATTCATGATACTTCGACAGAGTCTTACCATTACAGATTGTGAAGTTGACTTGCTTCTTACATTTTGCATCAGATTACAGGCAATGTGTTTCACCTTTCTGGGTTTACCTAAACCACATTTCACTGGAAAGTAATCGAATACATCACTCCGAAGAAAAGGGACTGATTTTAAATGTTTGATAGACCCCGTTTCTTAATTCATCCAGACAGAACAAATACATCCGAGATAAACTTCTACTTAGCATCTATCGACTGACTGACATTTTTAAAGCATTCTCGCACTTGACACTTCTGTCGTTTCGAAATATGGATAAAATGTGTTTCATTAGCATCAGTTGAAACGTAGTGATGACTATCTTAACGACTAATATCTGAACCTCTTCAATAGCATCCTCCCATTATATTAGATTCCCACCGTTAGTTGCAGATTGTAAAACGTCCGTTTCAGTACTTCCTTTGTTGTTAACTGTTCCTGACATCAGTACGTCTGTTCACCGGACATAGTAATAGTCACTTTAAAATATCACTCCAGGTGCTTTAGAGCGCTGTAGTTGATTCCAAGTTCCAAGTTCTCATGTGACCCTCCATCGCTGATGTAGATCATAGAAAACTATGTGTACCGGTTGCATGGAATCAGTTCTATGATACTAGACTACGTAGATACGTGACGGTATTACTGGACGAACTATCGTGTAGAAAAGTGCCCATGAGTACACAGCGAACTGCTGAATCTGAAGAGTATCCACGCGGACTGTTGAACGAATCGTTTACCACTCGCAGTTACGTAACATGGCTCAAGAACAGTGGTCGTAAAATATCCTCACCGACGTGCACTGAAGATGAGTGTTACGCATTGGCAACGAAAATCGATTGCAAACCGAAAGCAATTACAGCTTTCAGTGAACGCTGGTTCAATTTGCGAGTGAACATTACGGAGGGAACCGCATGCAGTGGACATTAGGGTTGGGGTATCTCGCTAAAGGCTTGACAGTTGGACATCAAGTTGCAGTTCTGTAATGGCACAAACAACGGAGGAACTGGGCAGCTGATAGGAGACGTGTAGTGTGGCCTCTTCTCAGGTAGTGCAAGACGTCGAGCGCACAGAATGTTCAATGAACTCGCAGTGTGTGGAGGGTGGGCTTCAGACGGCATCCATTCTGTGATGATTCGAGAGTGTTCTTCGTACAATGTCTTGGGCCCATTCGTTCAGGTTACTGTTGACGTGGACCGGGTTGCTTATTTCAACATTCTCGGTGACCAAGTGTTGCCTTTCCCTCTAGATCTTTATGGTAAAGATACTCTTGCAACTACTGTCTCCCGCTCTCTTCATACGGCCGCACGAATATGTTCCTCGGTTGCACCGCTACATAATCCAATCTTGATTCCATATAAAATTACTGGTTGTATCTGGAACAACAGCTGAGTGATAGCAAATTAACTTCCCAGAATTTTTTTTAGCTCCACAGGTTCTAATCACTAATGAGTGGCTTCATCGGAATATGGCGTACGTGAAGAAACATGCGGACACCATTCCTCGGAGAACTTGGGTCATTATTATTGACGTTACATGGTGAAGCGACTGTTACGGACGGTATGTTCGCTGTCAATGAAACTTTTTTGATCCAGACGATTCGTCCAGAGTTGTGCTGACATCTTGAGAGGTGCTAGTGGTTCCGCTGAGTCTTGACGAAACTTTAGGAACGACAAAGATTTACCGAAAGCTCAGACAACCCGTTGTGAAAGCTTTCAGTTACAGATCGTGTTACACTCTATTACTGCGATGTCTGCAGGGGGTGACTGGTTTCCTTACCAATGCACGAGGTGCGTCCAAATTACAACACCTCCGATTTTTTTTCTCTGAAACTAATCACACGAAAATATTGGATCTTGTGACACTTCTCATCATAATCTCCCTGCAGTCGTACACATTTTTTACATGATCCAATGGCCGCAGCGAACGCTCTTTAGAAGTCCTGTTTGATCACTGGAAAGTTGCTGACTGAATAGGGTCACAGCTAGTGAATGTACGATAACGGAGAGTGTCTTGAGAACAGTCAAAAGTCGCTAGCAGCCAGGTCAGGTGAGCTGTCGTGAACAAACTGCATTATCGCTTTCATCCAATGTGCTGGTATGTTGTCGTGGTGAAAGAGCTCACATGCAGCCTTTCCCGGTCGTTTCTCATGCAATGCTGGAAGGAACTTATTCTTTGAATCATCTTAGTAGGATCCACGTGTCCCGATAGTGCCCTATAGAACACACTGAGTAAGAATTATTCCGTCCTTGTCCCTGGACATAACCAACATCATTTACTCAGCACTGGCGCTTACTCAGAAGTTTTCGGTGTCAGTGAGTATGTGCGCTTCCACTGAGCTAACAGGCGCTTCGTCTCAGGATTGACAGACGATATCCATATCTCATCCATTGTCACAATCTAGCTAAAGAAAGACCCTTTCATGGCATCATCATGTGTCAACATTGCCTGGCAGCATGGCACGCATGCAGCTTTGTAGTCGTCAGTCAGCAAATGATGCAGCCACCTGGAGGACACTTTACCCATTTTCAGGTCTCCATGCTGGGTTGTGTGCATACATCCCACGGAAATATCAGTTTTGGAGACGATATGATCTACACTCGATCCTGCAAAACAACTGTCTCCATTCGGTCATGTCGTCACACTGGATGGTGCGAGGCAGAGGTTGTCTTGGTTTGTTATCACGGGACGTTCTGCCTTCTTTGAACTGTTGTACCCACAAACGCGCTGTAGACACATCCGTGACACCATCACCACACGTCTCGCTCAACAGGTGACGATATTCAATAGGTGTCACACTGCGAAAAGGGAGCAAACGAATGACTGAACGCTGTTCTTGTAATGACAATGTAGCCACTTTAAGTATAAACCACAGTCACCACTTTCGCCACTGCCGCTATTGTTCTGTGTGCCGTATAGTGTTACTAGCCCTGTCACGCATTCGCAAGAAGTGCACGCGTATTTTTTTAAAAAAAACTACACGCTTCTCCCGATACATCAAAAAATCGTAGTTGGTATAACTTGAATGCACCTCAGGTAGAATGAAGTGATGGAGGGAACAGCTTAGCGACTGCCCCAGTGCCCTTTTTCCACGGCTCCGCTGACCTGCCTGACCTGGACAGCTGTGGGAGTGTGCCGGGGAGACGCGTGGGTGGCCCGCTGCGAGGCGCGCTCGGCGGACAATGGGATCGCCGTCTCATTAGGGCACGCTCTGCTCAGGCGTGCGGCGCGGCGCTGTCACAGGGCGCGCGCAGACAAAGCGCCGTCTGATTGGCCGGCGCCGCTCCCTCACCTCCCACCCCGCACCCTCGCCCCATCACTGGCGCCAGGTCATCTGCGAGTGGCTCCTGTCAGCAGCAGCCGGGGCGACACGTGCTGCCGCAGAGGGGCTTCGTGTCAAAAGAGGTGCTCCATTCTGATACAGCAGACGCCCGACGCAGGTACTCAGCGCCCACAGACGCATGGATGTGCGTGTAACCAGTCTGACCTGTGTATAGCTCCGACAAGGGAACCACGCGGAAACCAGACAAAGACTTTTAAAGACATTAGCTGAAGTGTGCCCTAATTTATATCAATGGGGCAAGTTGAAAATTTGTGCCGACCCAGGATTCGAAGCCGAATCTCCTGGTTATTGGGCAAATGCGCTGACCACTACGCCAACCGCACACAATGGTCAGTATCACCACACAGACTACCCTAGCACACCTCCCATGTCCCCAATTCTCGTCTTACACCACACACTACTGATACAGCTGCCCCTGTCCATTAGCGTCATTACTCGCGGCATCTAGACTACTCCCGTAAGAGTTCGAGGTTTGTGAACAACTGCACTGAAGGTGCCGTCATCGCCACATTTATACAGGGTGTATAAAAAAGAATCATCCGATTTGGCACATCTATATTTCCAAAACTTTTAAACATATGCAATGAATTTGGTTTTAGATGAATGGGAAACTCAAAGAGGTTTTTCTCGGTTTCTTTTCATCAATATGCCTTCCTTGAGATGCACGGCATATGTCAATGTGGTATCCCAGTTCCTTCCAGACCACAGCGAGCATGTCTTGAGTTACAGCTTCCACAGCTGCCGTCATGCGATGTATCTGTTCATTCATTGTTGCTGGTAATGGAGGCACAAAAACAGAAGTAATCGCATACAGTCAGGTCCGGTGACTTTGGAGGCCAATACTGTAAGGCTAAATCATTTGGTCCAGTGCGACCGATTCATCGTTCAGTAATCCTTTGATTTACAGTTCCTGCACTTCCACATGCTGGTGTGGCGGTGCCTCATGGTTTTGGTAAATTAAGTCGTTCGAATCAGTCTCCAACTGTAGGAAGAGCAAGTTCTCAAGCATATCGACATATCTGCTTACTGTAACAGCATTTTAGGCAAAGAGAAATGGACCGTACACCTTCCCCTTGAAACTACTCAAAATAGTTTAAATTTTGGAAAGCCCTTTCACGTTGTACAACTTCATGAGGTTGTTCTGTACCCCACATTCTCACTTTATGACCTTATCATTTAAATGGGGTGTGGCTTCGTGAATAAACACTAAGCGTGGAAGAAAACTGTCATCCTACATCTTGCCAAGAACGGAATTACAGAACTCTACACGTTGTTGTTTGTCATCTTTACGAATAGCTTGCAGTAGATGAATTTTGTATGATTTCCTGTGTAAACGTTGATGCAACACACGCCAGACGGACATCGGGGGCATGTTGAGCTGTCGAGCTGCACGGTGAATGGATTTCTGCGGACTCGTTCTGAAACTATGGCCCATGCGTTCGACGCCTGTTCAGACACTCGGGGACGGCCCGGCGATTTGCGTTTACACAGATAACCTGTTTCTCGGAATCGTTCATGTCATCCTCTAATGCTCTGTGTTGTAGGGGGATCCACACCATAGCTAGTTCTAAAGTCACGCTGAACAGTTATTACCGACCCGCCCTGAGGAAAACATAAAACACAAAACGTTTTCTGTTGACCCTACTCAATTTTTGCTAGAACTGAAGTGGGCCCGCACTGCTGCTACCTTACGGGAACCAGGTAAGGTTCGAGAGTTTGCTCTTTCCAGCAATACGTTGTTCAATAATATGTCTCAAATAACATAATAGTTACGATTTTTTTAATAGGATAAAATCGGAACTGTTATGTTATGCAAGTAGGCTGTTTAGGTTTTCTTATTGGTAACGCCACCTAGCGCTCTGTATGAAAATCACTGGCTGTGCTGTGTGCAGTCTGTGGCTAGTCTGCATTGTCGTCTGCCATTGTAGTGTTGGGCAGTTGGCTGTTAACAGCGCGTAGACACCTTGCAAGCTAAAATTGACTCAGTTGCATCTACCGATTCGGTTACGCAACTTGCAAAAACTAAGGAACACTTAAAGGACACAGTAGATTCGATTTCAACACAAATGGACACTCTGAAACTTGGTTCAGAAAAACATACTAAGGAAATGTGTTCACTATAGGAGAAAGTAGCCGAACTTTTGGATCAGTTCACTAACTTATCTACAAAGGTAGATGATCATATGAATGACACAAGACCCGTAGCCTTCACTGACACAGAAGAGTATGAACAAATTAGAAAATTCAAACAAAACCAAAATCAAATCAATACACAGTACAAAAGAGAAATCCGGGAAGTACAAGATCAGTTGACGCAGGTAATACAAGAATTACATATTTCAGAGGACACTCGCGCTCCAATACGGGAAGAGGTACACCGAATTTTGAGATGGAACGGCCGACACGACGTAACAATGACCGACATGCTACTCGCCGACACGATGATTTTGACTATAATCTGTTTATTACTAAACGTAAATTCAAAACATTTAAGAATTCCGGTAACGACATTCATCCACAAGGGTGGCTTTATGAATTCTATTATTGTTTTCCTCCCAACTGGTCATCAGAGCACAGATTAGAATTTATGTGTGGCTACTTAGAGAATGAACCAGCTGTAAGAATGCGATCGGTCATTCACGATGGCCACAGTGAAGGAGAATTTTATCATGCCATCCTATCAGCATATTGGTCTCAAGCTACACAAGATCGAGTAAAACATAGCACCATAATGATGAAACATTTCGAACAATCTGAATTTTCCAGTCTTGTGAAATATTTTGAAGACATGTTGCCCAAGAATCAGTACCTGTCAAACCCTTACAGCCCCTCAGAACTCATCCGCATTTGCTTAATCAAATTACCTGAACATCTATGACATTATTTTGGCAGGACGTTGCAAAGACGACACTGAAGCTTTTCAGGGACTCTTACAAGAATTATAAATTGACACTGACAATCGCGGAACGCGAAAAAAGGAACACAACAATTACAGGTCACACCCGTCACAATTCCGCGATGAAAGAAATAATAACTGGACACAACAAGGCTATTCTTACAACGCAAATCGTGAACAAAACAGACACCACCCATATGACAACCACTGGCAGAGTAATAATTACAGAAAAAGATCGCATTTCCGTAGTAATGAATATAACAGAGACAATCATAGAAACAGAGAATATGGCAACCAGAACTATTATTATCACGGGAGACAGAATAACTTCAGAAGCAACGGTCCACCGAGCAGTGATAATTCAGGGAGAATTAGTAGGTTTTAGACATGGCCGTCTTTAGTGTACTATTTTTTCTACTTGAGCTATGTCATGTTTAGATATAAGTTATTACATTTACTGCTGCTTCCTTTGCCAGTTTCCATTTTTTGTCATTGCTGTTTGTGTTAATTGTTTTGTGCTGCTGCATTGCCTCGTCCCTTAGTTTAGCATCTGAGCTCAGTAGATTTAAGTTAGCTTAAGATGGGGTAGGCTATATAAGAGAACTAGTCGTGATGAGTTGGAAGAAATGCATTGAGAAGCTATAAGAAAATGCAAAAAAAAAAGTGTAATGAACAAAAATTATGGTAGTATTCTCTTGGAAATAAATGATGAAGTAAGATAATGGAAAATAAAGAATGAAGAAAGAAATATGTGAACATATAAATACATAAAGCATGCTTGGATAGGATATTTTTGGTGGAAACAAATGTTGAAATAAGATGAAAGATCTATGGAATGACGTTTTGGGTTGGATTGGAGTACCAAATGTTACACTGAAAACAAACCCAGTCCTTTCCTCCTGTGTTATTCTGCTATGTATTTGTGTACTCTTCTGTATTTGTGTTTTTCCTGTCTTTATGTGTTTAGCTAATAAGAGTTATGTTGTAGAATTTTTCTAATAATATGTTATTTACTTTGTAGAGATGTTTAGACATTAGTAATTCTGTTCTGCTTCAATGCTCATGTGCGAAATTTATGTTTCGAAAACTATTCTCATTATTTTATATATTTACTTATGTCATAGTTCCTGTAACACTGATGTATATGTTTATTTCTTTTCTTTTGTAAAGCCTGTTTTACTACAAATGTTATCTTTATTGATATGTTCTTTAATAATGTATTTTGTACCTTTGTTATTGTATTCTTATGTTATAAAATTGTAATTGACGCCAGTTCATCAAATTAAGTAACTTGTAAGTTACATTTCACTGCACACGTTTCTGTTGGTCATAGTATATGGACAATATGTGAGAAGTAGGGACTCATAGTGTTTGCACATGTGTTAATAATTCAGCAAGGGCCTGATTAACAGCATTGCTGGTTCTAAGGACAATTAAAAAAAAACTTTGTGAGTGCACATGTGGTGGTTTATGGACTTGCTATATTCTCCGCAAGACTCTTCGATGGTGATTGTGCACCTGCACAGTCGCAACAGATGGCTGCTGGCCGTCTCTACATGGACTACAGTGGGTCTGCATCTTAGATGGCCACCAATACCATTGTTTCTACAAGGACTGCAGTGGGTCTGCACCTCTGGTTGCCCACCAATAACATAATCTCTACCAGGACTCCAGTGGGGCTGCTCTGTGAAGACCTACCTACCAGTATTCTTCAAAACTTCGACGGACTCTGCAGTGGGTTTGCTCTGTTGTGGCCCGTTACTTGCCTGCGTGTCAAGAGTCAGCACTGTCTTTCCGTTGGAAGGACAACACTACTTCTTCAAGACTGCATGGAAATCCACTACTTCCGTGTGCATTCTCTTTTACTGCTCAGACTTTGAGAAAAACACTGCTATTTTATTGTGATGAACGATCAGGACTGTCTTTATGGACTGTGAGAAAATTTTAGCTTTTGACCAACATTGTATCAATAAGTGTGTGCATTTGATTTCTTTGTTATTGTAATTAAAATTATGAAAAATTTTTTCAAATCTGTATTGGCCAATGCCCAAAACAATTTGTAAAATTTTTTGTGGCGAGCATGGGGGCTATGTAAGTAGGCTGTTTAGGTTTTCTTATTGGTAACGCCACACAGCGCTCTTTATGAAAATCACTGGCTGTGCTGTGTGCAGTCGGTGGCTAGTTTGCATTGTTGTCTGCCATTGTAGTGTTGGGCAGCTTGATGTGAGCAGTGCGTAGCGTTGCGCAGTTGGAGGTGAGTCGCCAGCAGTGGTGGACGTGGGAAGTGAGATGGCGGATTTTTGAGAACGGATGATCTGGACGTGTGTCCATCAGAAACAGTACATTTGTATGATGGGATGTCATGAACTGCTATATATATTATGACTTTTGAACACTATTAAGTTAAATACATTGTTTGTTCTGTATCAAAATCTTTCATTTGCTAAATATGCCTGTCAGTAGTTAGTGCCTTCAGTAGTTTGAATCTTTTATGAAGCTACCAGTATTGGCGCTCGCTGTATTGCAGTAGTTTGAGTAACGAAGTTTTTTGTGAGGTAAGTGATTTGTGAAACATATAGGTTAATTTAGTCAGTGCCATTCTCTTGTAGGGATTATTGAAAGTCAGATTGCGTTGCGCTAAAAATATCGTGTATCAGTTTAGTGTTGATCAGAATAAGTAAAGAGAGTAATGTCAGAGTACGTTCAGTTTTGCTCAGCTGTTTGAAAAGCAAATAATGTAAGAGGTTTACCAGCACAGCAATTCATTAATTGTTCTAACTATCGAGCTTCATATATACAATAAAAAAAAGTTTTGCATCACCTTGCATTCCAAGAGTTCCGAATCATGTACAGAAAATTGGAATAGAGATCAACATAAACATCATTTCCGCCCTTCTTATTCCTCATGAAAACCACACACTGCATGTGTAAGTAGGCTGTTTAGATTTTTTTAATGATAACGCCACGTAGCGCTCTGTATGAAAATCACTGGCTGTGCTGTGTGCAGTCTGTGGCTGGGTGGCATTGCTGGAATTCGCCATTGTAGTGTTGTAGTGTTGGGCAGTTGGCTGTTAACAGCGCATAGCATTGCACAGTTGGAGGTGAGCCGCCAGCAGTGGTGGATGTGTGGAGTGAGATGGCGGAGTTTTGATAGCGGATGATCTGGACAGAGACAGTAAATTTGTAAGGCTGGATATCATATATATATATATATATATATATATATATATATATATATATATATATATAGACTTTTGAACACTATTAAGGTAAATACATTGTTTGTTCTCTATCAAAATTTTTCATTTGCTAACTATGCCTATCAGTAGTTAGTGGCTTCAGTAGTTAGAATCTTTTATTTAGCTGGCAGTAGTGGTGCTCGCTGTATTGCAATAGTTCGAGTAACAAAGATTTTTGTGAGGTAAGTGATTTGTGAAACGTATAGGTTAATTTAGTCTGGGCCATTCCCTTGTAGGGATTACTGAAAGTCAGATTGCATTGCGCTGTGTGTCAGTTTAAGCACAGTCATGTATAATTTTTCAAAGCGAACATTTCATATGGGGACCCTGCCAGGATACCTCACTGGAATCTACTGATTTTTCCTTGTAGTTTGTGTAATTAGTGCAGCCTTTGTTTATTGGTAGTGCGTAATTGTAGAGAAAATTTCCTTTGTAGTTGTAGTTTTTCATTCTTGCACAGTAAAACAGTTGTGAAATGCATGTAGATTTGCACCAAGTATTTCGTAGCTGTGCTTGCAATTAAGTAGATATTATTTTCAGTTCTATGTTAATGTGTTTTCTTATTTTCCTCTTCAAATTGTGCTTTTCTGTGTTATTGTGTGAAATACATGATAATTATGGCGTGTGACAAACGTAACACTAGGCTCCAAAGTAAACAATACAGACATTCAAAGTAGTAATTTGGTAATTGTGCATAGGGAAATGGAGGGGGCTGCTAATAATGGTGTAGGGAGTGAAACAATTAGTGAACAGGGACGCATTACCGATCGATCGGTCGGCAACAGCTCGCCTCAGGAATCCGAAATGACAGGATGCAATCTTGCAAATACTATAGATTCAGGTTTTGCGTCCTCACTGTTTCCTCAAATAAGTCAAGACACATTTTCTGCTTTTCAAAATGCGAATATTGCCAGTTCAAATGCACTGCCGAATAGCACTGAGGAACATGTTTCAGACACCAGTTCATTGTTATTACAGTTAATGCAACAAATGGGACAAAGGCTACAAAAGTTAGACACAGTGGAACAAAATCTTGAAAAGTTAGACACGATGGAACAAAATCCGAGACAAACGCAGCAAAAGCTTCAAAAGTTAGACACAATGGAACAAAATCTTCAAAAGTTAGACACAATGGAACAACACCAGAGACAAACACAGCAAAAGCTTCAAAAGTTAGACACAATGGAACAAAATCTTCGGAACTTAGACACCATGCTTGTATAGACACGTGAAGATTTAACTAATGAGCTATATAGCATTGAATAGAAATGTCAAAAAGTCTGTAATGACGTAAAAACACAAATTTGTGAGCATCTTCAACCAATTTTTTCACGGCATGAAAATGCATTACAGAATCACGAAGCAGCCATAAAAGCACTGCAAACTATTGTTCTTGAAAATCATGAGACCTTGCAAGCTAAAATTGACTCAGTTGCATCTACCGATTCGGTTACGCAACTTGCAAAATCTCAGGAAAACTTAAAGGACACAGTAGATACGATTTCAACACAAATGGACACTCTGAAACTTGGTTCAGAAAAACACACAGAGGAAATAATTTCACTATTGGATAAATTAGCCGAACTTTCAGATCAGTTCACTAACTTATCCACAAAGGTAGATGATGATCTGAATGACACAAGAGCTGTAGCCATCACTGACACAGAAGAGTATGAACAAATTAAGAAATTCAAGCAAAATCAGAATCAATTAATACAAAACACAATAGAGAAATCCGGGAAGTACAAGATCAGTTTGCACAAGTTATACAAGAATTACATATTCCAGAGGACACTCGCGCTCGATTATGGGAAGAGGGACTTAGAAATACGGAAAAGCCACAAAATAATAACACAGAGCATTTCGGAAATTATGAAAGAAATTGGCAAGGTGCACCGAATTTTGAGATGGAACCGCCGACACGACATAACAATGACCGATATGCTACTCGCCGACACGATGATTTTGACTATAAGCTGTTCATTACTACACGTAAATTCAAAACATTTAACAATTCTGGCAACAACATTCATCCACAAGCGTGGCTCCATCAATTGTCTCATTGTTTTCCTCCCAACTGGTCATTAGAGCACAGATTAGAATTTATGTATGGCTACTTAGAGAATGAACCAGCTGTAAGAATGCGATCAGTCATTCACGATTGTCACAGTGAAGGAGAATTTTATCATGCCTTCCTCTCATCATATTGGTCTCAAGCTACACAAGACCGAGTAAAACATAGCATCATAATGATGAAACATTTCGAATATTCTGAATTCTCCAGCCTTCTCAAATATTTTGAAGACATGTTGCACAAGAATCAGTACCTGTCAAACCCATAGAGCCCCTGAGAACTCATCCGCATTTGCTTAATCAAATTACCTGAACATTTACGACATATTATTTAGGCAGGACGTTGCAAAGACGACATTGAAGCTTTTGAGGGACTCTTACAAGAATTATAAATTGACACTGACAATCGCGGAATGCGAAAACAGGAGCACAACAATTACAGGTCACATACGTCGCAATTCCGCGATGAAAGAAATAGTAACTGGACACGACAAGGCTATTCTCACAACACAAAACGTGACCAAAACAGACACCACCCGTATGACAACCGTTTAGTAATAATTACAGGGCTCTGGCTCTGAGCACTATGGGATCTAACATCTATGGTCATCAGTCCCCTAGAACTGAGAACCAGTTAAACCTAACTAACCTAAGGACATCACACAACACCCAGTCATCACGAGGCAGAGAAAATCCCTGACCCCACCGGGGATCGAACCCGGGAACCCGGGCGTGGGAAGCGAGAACGCTACCGCACGACCACGAGCTGTGAACAATATAATTGCAGTCGTTGTAGTAATAATGGTCTTGGTGGGTCATAAAAGGTGCAGACCCACCGTAGACCTTGTAGAGATGGTCAGCAGCCATCTGTTGCGACTGTGCAGGTGCACAATCACCATCGAAGAGTCTTGCAGAGAATATAGCAAGTCGATCAACCACCACTTATGAATGCACAAAGTTTTTGGAATTGTCCTTAGAACCAGCAATGCTGTTAACCAGTCCCTTGCTGAATTATCAACAAACGTGCAAACACTATGAGTCCCTACTTCTCACAAAATGTCCATATACTATGACCAACAGAAACGTGTGCAGTGAAATGTAACTTACAAGTTACTTAATTTGATGAACTGGTGTCAATTACAATTTTATAACATACGAATACAATAACAAAGGTACAAAATACATCATTAAAGAACATAACAATACAGATAACATTTGTAGTAAAACAGGCTTTACAAAAGAATAGAAATAAACATGCACATCACTGTTACAAAAATTATGACATCAGTAAATACATAAAAGATCAGAATAACTTTTGAAACATCAACTTCACACATGATCGTTAAAACAAAACAGAATAAATAATGTCTAAACATCTTTACGAAATAAATGACATATTATTAATGCAAATAATGTTTGAGGATAACAGTATTCCTCATCATAGTGAATGTAGCTTAGTATTAGAAGAGAAAAAAAATTCTATGAAACGGTACACAAAGACAGGAAGAAAACAAATACACAAGGGTACACAAACACATAGTGGGATAACACAAGGAAAGGACAGGGTTTGTTTTACTGCAGTATTTTGCAAACAAAACTTCTTTTACTTCTTGGAGATCTCCCTTCATTCTTCATAATTTCCAAAAAGTCCTATCTATACCTGCTTTCTGTACTTTTTTCCTATAACTTATCAATGAATTTCTTCCACTACATCGCAACTCATTCTCTTATATAGTCTAGCCCTCTTAAGCTAACTTAAATCTACTGCGCTCAGATGCATAAACTAAGGGACGACGCAATGCAGCAGCACAAAACAATTAATACAAACACCAATGAAAAAAAATGCAAATTGGCAAAGCAAGCAGCAATATGTATAAGTTATATATAAGTTAGCAAAGCAAATGCAACATTATCACTAATATGAGTCAATGTGCAGCAAAAAGTAAAATAAAGCAGTAGTAAAGCTGGCTTAACAGAGTAATACAAAGTGAAATTCAGTAGCACTATGCCTGGCACACAGCAGCAGCAAATGCAATAACTTATACCTAAACATGACAAAGCTCAAGCAGAAAAAATATGACAGCAAAAATGGCCATGTTTAATACCTATGTCACACCTTAATACTAGAGTGATGCATCACCTTAACTTACACTACTAAAAAGTTACCAGTCATTGACAAAAATTATGTATGCAATTCCTGTGAAGGGAAATGTCTTTCTGTGCTCCCTCATTTTTTTTGGAAGTAGATCATAAAATTACTGTTTACTGGATCTGTAGGCATAAAATATCTATATTAGTACATCTATTAAATTTTATTTTAACCAATGTTGCAGTGCAGCTAGAAAGTAGATATTAAACAAAATGAGCAATCTCTCAACTAGAAAGACAATAGATGTAAAATGTTTCTCATCATTTCATTAGGCATTTTAGTAAATATCATAAATTAAGAGCTCCACAGTATAATCATATGTTTTCAAGTTTGAGCGTGTCGTATTTGCGATGCTTTCTACAAAGGAATGTCAATAGCGAGGATAATGGCCTCTTTTTTTTTCTCCACCTGTGCCTCTGAAAGGCACACGCTTATGCTTTTTTCCAGGCGACTGTCACACAGCTGGGTGCCCACGATGCATTACGTGCAGGTGGTCACTTAACTTTCTTACATAAATTTTTACGACACCAGTTTGCACTACAGTGACAGTCTCATATAAAAATTTCACAGGTCGAGAATTTGCGTTTCAAATCTGTAGAAACAAAATCCTGTAAATATAACAGTGTCCAAAAAATTTTCGCCAGCATAGTGATACATTCACGCATATACACACATTTCATAACTCTTACAGTACGATTCTCGGTTTCCAACAACCTTTTTCACAAACCAGAGTCCCTAACCACTACTCATTATTCCTTGCTTCTTCTTCAATATTTCATCATAATAAATATGTAGCATAATCAAATTCCTCATATAGCATCAGCTAATTGATCATAAACATACCGCAACAGCGTAACACACATCATCATCATAACATCATATAACCTCAGGCAAATCTCAAAATCATCGTAGCTTCCTCCAATAATTTCAAAACCTAAAAAAAATTCTCTGCTCATGTCAAAAGTTTCATCTACCTCAAACGTGCTTTAAAAATCATGATCCCATACCAAATACATCATTCAAAGCTCTCATAGTATCACAATGATTCCGAAAAAATATGAACATTTCACAAAGTACAGACAAAATACAAATTCGTAAGTGTGAAGTTATCCAATTGTGCAATTACATAAAGATCTGTCACTGATGTAGTAAAATAAATATTTGTCTCTCTCAGTTAAATGATCACATAGCTGTGTAATTCTGTGTTAGAGAAATATGGTACCGATGTGTAAAGTTGTATAAGCAAATACCATATTAGCTAGGGCTCCTTGTGCTTGCCACACACATGGTACACAAAGTAAGCGTGTACCCACCTGAGGATTAATGTAATTATACCCTCAGGTGTTACAGATTACAGCAATGGAATGAAATGTGTCACGGAAAACTTTCTTTGTAATTGAAATATCTTTAAAAATAAATGTTTTAAGTACAAAATTAATCACTCAAATACGTGTACTGTAGCGCTAAACTGTGCGTCTTGTTGTAAGATAATCACTGTGGAAGTGTCGTAGTTATCGTCCTCTGTAAGCAAAGTTCTGCTGAAATCAGTGTACTTACCTCATCATAAACGAAAGTGAAATGCTTTGCGTATAGATATCGTAGTTATTACGTACCTTACCGTGATCAAGAAAGTACTATAATGTAACGTATTGTTGTGCTACGAAAAAGGCTGTCTCATTGCAGCTATACCACAAAAGTTACTACTAAAACATGTTTTACTTTCTAGAAGAATTCAGAAAAACTGTGCAGATATAAAACAGATACAGCACAAAAACAACGATGTAAATTGTGTCACACATTAGTAGCGTCGTGGTATAATCGTGTAGCTGTGAAAGAAACCAAATACTAAGTCATCTTTGATCTCACAGAAAGTACTTCAAATAAAGAATGTCTTTTCAAGTAAATCAAAATGTTGCATTAAAATCTCAGTAGCAGTATATGTTCTAAGTATGTGAGCCTTATAGTCGTTACGTAATCGTGCAACTAACAAGCAAGAATGTACAAATAACAACACTGTAGTCTGTTCACTATAACAATGCATTCGTAATTTCTGTTTAAATAAGTTCTCTTGGTTCTAGACTGAATATTTAACTTCAAACATTGCTGCATGGTAACAGATTCTAAGTCTGACAAAGCGTATTAGTAGAGTGAAGTGAAAGATTTTATTGCAAAGACTAGGTTAAAAAGCAGATTATATCTCAAGAAATGGTTTTACATGTGAAATGTGATACAATCATTTACCCTTTCTAGTGCGCAGAGTTTCAACTTCCTAGTAACTATCATGTTGTATACGTCGGTAAGGAATGCTAAAATTTTTCTCAAGGTTAGCGTCTATACTAAAATGTAGACTTTCACAGACGGAAATATCATGTCCATTATAATTATCCGGGCTGTTATGCCGTAATCGGTTGATGAATTTTGTCTCAATTCCCAACGTTTCGTCTCCAACTGCGGGAGACATCTTCAAGGGGGTCCGTAGGTTGATGGAAGGTCCAACGCACACACTGGCTCGCGACTGCTGCTAAATTCCATGTCCGCGCGCTCCCGCGCCGCGGTGGGACGTCACGTGTTTTGAGAACGTCACTGCAATTGGCCGCTGTCCGTCGCCGTCGATCGCCGTTGCCATCACCCAGTAGTGGACGGCTGGTACACATATTCTTTAACACCGGCATCCATATACCGTTTAATTTCACGCCCTCCTCCTTTCGGTTGAAATTATTTGGGTGTTGAGCGATTTCGATTGCCTCCCTGTAGAGCCTTTCGTAGTATCCGCTTGTGGACGCTAGTACTTGCGTTTCCTCGAAACGAATATTGTGGTTCCCTGGCTGGAAAGCATGCTCCGCAACAGCTGATCGTTCCGTTTCTCCTCTTCTACAATTTCTCTTGTGCTCTTCCAAACGTTTAGAAACAGTTCTTTTAGTTGTACCCACATAAACATCACCACAGCTGCATGGGATCCTATACACTCCAGCTTTTTCCAAAGGTTTGCGAGCGTCCTAGGCAGGCTTAAGGTATTCCTGTATCTTCCTGGTGGGCTTGTAAATTACGGTAATATTCCTCTTCGTCAAGATCCTCCCTATTCTTTCCGTTACATTTTTAACAAACGGCAGGAAAACCTTAGATTTTGCAGTAGCCTGTACGTCAGTATGATTTCTGCGTGGCTGCCTCAACACACGTTTTATTTCGGCGGACGAATATCCGTTTTTCAATAATGTATTGTGGAGATGTTCCATCTCAGCGTCGAGCAACTCAGGTTCACAAATATTTCTAGCTCTGTCCGCTAACGTCTTGATAACGCCCCACTTATGTTGTTGGTGGTGGTTCGAATCCCGGTGCAAATAACGGTCCGTGTGCGTGGGTTTGCAGTATACTGTCCACTATGTTATTTTTCGCTGAGCCAGCCAGCGCACGTGGCTGCCTACGGTGCGAGTCATTGTCTGTCTCTTTGTTGGCCAGCGTCGTTATTGTGATTAGGAGACCTAAGTTCTGCAAATTCACCTTGTCGAGAAGGCCCTGCCCTGTTTGAATCTCGCCAGTTCTGATGATATTCAGGTCTGTCGTTATGATTATATCGTCTGTCGTCATGTCGGTAATTTCTGTAATTAATTTCTTGTCGATCACGTGGTGGAGAACTTCTCCCTGAGATGTAACTGTGGGGAGGACCATTGTGTCTGAAGTTATTCTGTCTCCCTTGATAATAATTGTTTTCGTTCCCATACTGTCTGTTTCTCTGATTGTCTCTGTGATAGTCACTACCGCGGAGAGGATATCTTTGTTATTGTAATTATGAAAAATTTTATCAAGTAATTATTGGCTATGGCCCAAAAAAATTTTTAAAATTTTTTGTGGGGAGCATGGGGGCTATGTAAGTAGGCTGTTTAGGTTTTTTTAATGGTAACACCACGTAGCGCTCTGTATGAAAATCACTGGCTGTGCTGTGTGCAGTCTGTGGCTGGGTGGCATTGTTGGAATTTCCCATTGTAGTGTTGGGAAGTTGGCTGTTAACAGTGCATAGCGTTGCGCAGTTGGAGGTGAGCCGCCAGCAGTGGTGGCAGTAGTGGCGCTCGCTGTATTGCAGTAGTTCTAGTAACGAAGATTTTTGTAAGTGATTTGTGAAACGTATAGGTTAATTTAGTCAGGGCCATTCTCCTGTAGGGATTACTGAAAGTCAGATTGCGTTGCACTAAAAAAATATTGTGTGTCAGTTTAAGCACAGTCATGCATTATTTTTCAAAGGGGACGTTTCACATGTTATACGACCATACAGTGAGACCCCCAGAGACGTAGGTCCAGATTGCGGTACACAACGGTACCTCTAATACCCAATAGCACGTCCTCTTGCATTGATGCATGCCTGCTTTCGTCGTGGCATACTATCCGCAAGTTCGTTAAGGCACTTTTGGTCCAGATTGTCCCACTGCACAATGGCGATTCGGCTTAAACCCCTCAGAATGGTTGGTGGTTCACGTCGTCAATAAACAGCCTTTTTCAGTCTACCCCGGCTCATTCAATAGGGTTCATGTCTGTAGACGTGCTGGCAACTCTAGTCGAGAGATGTCGTTATCGTAAAGGAAGTCATTCACAAGATATGCTCGATCGAGGGCGCGAATTGTCGTCCATGAAGACGAATGCCTCGCCAATATGCTGCCGATATGGATGCACCTTCGGTCAGAGGATGACATTCACGTATCGCACAGCCGTTGCGGCGCCTTCCATGACCACCAGCGGCGTACGTCGGCCCCAAAACAGCGGGGAACCTCCACATTGCTGCACTCGCTGGACAGTGTGTGTAAGGCTTTCAGCCTGACTGGCTTGCCTCCAAATACGTCTCCGACGATTGTCTGACTGAAGGCATAAGCGACACTCATCGGTGAAGAGATCGTGATGCCAATCCTGAGCGGTCCATTTGGCATGTTTTTGGGCCTTTCTGCACCGCGCTGCATGGTGTCATGGTTGCAGAGATGGACATCGCCTTGGACGTCAGGAGTGAAGTTGGGCATCATGCAGCCTATTGCGCCGAGTTTGAGTCGTAACACGATGTCCTATGGCTACACGAAAGGCATTACTCAACATGGTGGCATTGCTGTCACGGTTCCTGCGAACCACAATCCGTAGGTAGCGGTCATCCAGTGCAGAGTAGCGCCTGGGCGACCTGAGCGAGGCATGTCATCGACAGTTCCTGTCTCTCTGTATCTCCTCCATGGACGAGCAACATCTCTTTGGTTAACTCCGAGACGCCTGCACACTTCCTTTTTTGAGTGCCCTTACTGGCACAAAGTAACATTGCTGTCGCGATCGAACCGCAGTATTGACCTTCTAGGCATGGTTGAACTACAGACAACAAAAGCCGTGTAGCTGTTTCCTGGTGGGATGACTGTGACTGATCAGCTGTCGGACCTCCTCCATCTAATAGGGGCTGCTCATGCACGGTTGTTTACATCTTTGGACGGGTGTAGTGACATCTCTGAACAGTCAATGGGATTGTGTCTGTGATACAATAACCAAAGTTTATGTCTGTCTTCTTCAGGAGTTGTCGGAAACAGGGTGATACTCTTTGGTTTATATATGTATATAGCGTGTGTATGTGTCTGTGTGTGTCATAATGGTTGTAATATAATTAATTTCATATGTATTTCAATTTGTTTTATTACATCATCATCATATTCGATACACTTGGTAGAAACACAATTTTATTACAGTCATTGTTACATATGACACATGACGCAATGAAAGTTCCCGTCTGTGTTACCTACTTCCCCCGCGTTCATCGTCGATGCAATACCTTGATGGATACACATCAGTGCCAGTCCATTTAAGCGATCTTCTGTCATCCTGCTGCGAAGATACGTCTTCAAACGATGTAATGCTGGGAAAGATCTCTCCGCAATCCTGGTTGTTACAGGAAGAGTGCACAACAGCTGACACAAGAGTCTTTTATTTTCCATGTTTTCGTCCGTTTATTACCAAATTGGGTGCTCCCCCTTCAAAGCTATGTAAAAAGGGCGAACGACTTTGCATGGTTCAGCACTTTGCAAAACATGCTCTACATATCTATCACTCTGATTCTTTGTAACTAAGTTGTAGGAAGTCTTAATGAGATTTCATTTAACAAATGGTCTATAAAAGGCATGAACACTGACAGACGTCAACAGTCTGTGTCTGAAAACTGAGTTGTTCGTTTGACCAAATCATTGCTGTACGTAAACAAACTGCCACGTGTAAGTATTTCCAAATTTCCACCATCAGTATTTAGTAATAGTGTTTATTTTTTCAATTAGCTTTTACCCTCGGCTTCGTTCGCGTGTCAGTGGTATTGTTTCAACGCGTAAATGTCGGAGAAGCACCGCTCTCGGTGTGCGCTGTCCCCCTCCAAAGTCTGGTGTTACAAGCTTAACGTCTTTGTACGTCTACAGCATCACAGCTCCGACACAAATTCATCGATTTTAGTACAGATTTTTTTTTTGTTTATTTGAAGGCATGTTTAATTAGAAGTGTCGTGACATATTATGTACGATGAAAATTTGTTCAACGGTTTATAGGTAATCTGCAGCATAAATAAAGAGTTTGCCAGCAGAAACACGCTGCCAACTTAGTATGTGATATATAAATTGATGTCATACAACAATAGAGATCTCAACAATATCTACAAAAATCTCCGCGAGATCATATGTTTATCTCGTACGGTTCACCTACAATCGCCATTTTCGTGATATCTGTCGGATTCGCTGCGCTAGGTGCAATGAACGGACAAAAATGGTGATTTAGAGTGAACCTTAAAAGAAAAGCATATATGTGGACTTTTGTATACATTTCTTAGAGACCTACAGTTTCGTACTTTCCAACTTGACGTAGCTTTTATCGGTTGCGCAAAGCATTGTAAAAGAGTGCATTGCCAACAAAATTTTTGCTACCTTGGTTCACTATTATTGACAACTGTCATTTCTAACTATTGGTTTAATTTTTTTAATAGCCTCTGTTCTTCCTCAGAGTTCAAGCTATTTTCATGACAAATTTCATCAAATTCGATTAAGTGGTTCTGTTGTGAAAAAGTGATGGACAGACAGAGCTACCTTCACATTTACAATATTGATACCTTATGGGCTACTCACTGTGCCTTTTAACAAGAAGCGAACTGCTGAATTGTGACCTAAATACGCTGGTTCGCGATAAAAACACCAAGGATTAATTTGGCGCATAGAACAGGAAATGCATTGACTGCAAGAAGCCTGAGCTGAAGGAAAATGGAAACGTGTATCTGCAAATACAGCTTTTTATAGTGTCTGGTGGCAGTACTATTCCTTACTAACTAGGAACGGAATACTGAGAGATTAAATATTTACCGAAAATATCTGAATATGTGAGCCTGTACGCAGTCATATAGATTTAAAAAGCATTTCACAGAGTGAAGGATTAACTTTACTTGCATCGCGAGTGAAGCCTAGACGGTAGCTTATTCATCTGCTACTCAATCAACAAACGATAAACGATGTATTTTATCACACTTTAATCGTGAATTCTGACTATAAATAGAAACAAGAAGCAATTAAATGTATAACACAACAAATCTCATTTATGTTTTCGCCGTAAAATACCTTATTTACAATTATTTCTCAGCAACCATATTCAGTTCCTTAAAGTTTACACTTAGACTACGCCTACACGTCCAACTGATGAATGGCTGTTGAACAACATCATAGATCTCATGGAGATTATCCATGCAAAAGAAGACCAAAAAATTCCAGTCACACGTGAAAACAACGTGAAAGTTTGGTAGTGGGGGATCGATAACTAAAGGTGCTAAAATAGCTGATGTAATACACACAACAGAGGAAATCATACGGCAAATTTGAGGCAGAATATTTGTGAAGTACTTTTTCTGAAGATCGTTGAATTCAGGTCGCAAGAAACTTCAAAACGGAAAGTTTGGGCCGTGTTAACATAATACAACAGATACAGTGCAGGAATCGGATAAATGGGGCGTGGTCCAACAGTTCAGCCACTCACAAAACCAAATGACTGGATGGACGTCGGTGTCCCTGCACGATTAAGGACGTTTTTATTTGTCGGAAAGGTGATGGGCAGCGACACAAGCAGACTCTCCTTTCGAAATAACACGTGAGTGTTTACACAAGATAATGAACACAATTTTAGTCCTGAAATACTCCCCCAGACTTTGAATATGAGCCAATGATAACGCCATCTGACTTTTAAATTGCAACAGCATGTGGCACAGATTAGGAAATGAGACACTTAAAAGTTGTAGGCAGCAAAATAACTGATTATGGCCGAAGCAGAGGGGATATAAAATGTAGACTGGTAATGACGAGGAAAGCATTTCTGAAGAAGAGAAATTTGTTGACATCAAATATAAATGTTAGGAAGTGTTTTTTGAAGGTATTTGTCAGGAGTGTAGCCATGTATGAAAGCGAAACATTGGCGACAAACAGCTGAGATAAAAAGAGAACAGAAGCTTTCGAAACCTGATGCTACAAAAGAGTACTGAAGATTAGATGGGTCGATTATGTAACTAATGAAGAAGTACTGAGAAGAATCGGGGAGACAGCAAATTTCTGGCACAACTTGGCCGAAAGGAGGGATCGGTTGACAGGACATATTATGAGACATCAAAGCGACACCAATTTAGAAATAGATGGAAGTGTCTTGAAGGAGGGGGGGGGGGGGGGCAGTAGGGTAAAAACCGTACAGCCAGAACAATGACAGCTGCATCAAACCATCTTCGGACTGAAGCCCACAACAGCAACAACAACAACAACCACAGCAACATGCGAAAGCTTAGGGACAGTGCAACAGAAACAGGGGATGGCTACCTTGGAATGACGCCATTTCGAGTCGAACGTGTGCATGAGCTGCCAACTACACAATGTACAGTCTCAAAGAGTAATAAATCGCACTTAATAGGACCGATTTCTGCATGGACAAATGTTTTTGTAATCCATTACTTACATTGTCTAATAATATGAAAATATTAAGGGTGATGAAAGTGCAATTATCTGAAGTTACCGCCTCTGAGTCTCAGGATATAGCAGAGAACAGCATCGGTGTCAAGTGATGTGGACCGCTAAAAATTTCTTTAAAAAAATTACTATCGGAGCTCTCGTGTGCAATGTAACCCCTGAGAAAAAGCAGTCAATGCAAGAATCTTGTTTCCCCATGAAACCAAATTTAAAGATTAAAATATTGAGGGATGGGCACTTGATGTAAGTGGAGAGTATTGGAAATATGTTATAAATGCATTATGAAATTCAAATTGTAGTACTCGTATATACGTTGTATGTGTATTATGGAAATGTAATTGTAATATACTGGTTGCACATGCATATAGACAACGTGATATTCCAAACAGTATTGTGCTACACATGTCAGCGTTTTTATTGTGATCTATACCTATCATATTGTGTTAGAACGTCCATGCTGCAACGTGGTGCTGAGTAGTGTCAGTTTGTTACTATTTTGCTGTAATATGTTGGTACATGGTGTGAAGTGTCAACGACTACACTGTGCTATAGCAAAAGTCAGTATTATCAGTAGAAGATGACAAATGTTTTGTACTGTAAGATGCAGTTTTTTCATCCTGTTTATAATGTTTCGCTGACTTTGAAAAGCAGGTGAAAGCGGGTAGATGAAAGCATAGCAAACTTCATTTCTTACCTGTATGAGTGTACACTGGTCAGTCAGAACGTTATGACCACCTACTTACTGTAGATATAAACCAGTCCAGGCAATAGTAATGTCATATGGGGAGGAATGACTGCTAGACATTGGATATCAATCAGCGTGCTGTCCACATGTCGAAGGGGAAAGGCGTGAGCGTGAGATCTATCTGAGTTTGACCAAAGGCAGACCGTGATGGTCCAGAGGCTGGGAACGAGCATTTCGGAAATTGCGCGACTTATTGCGTGTTCGAGGAGTGCTGCGGAGAGTGTCTTCAACACGTGGCGATGCCAAGGTGAAACCACGTCCATACGTCGTTGGGTTGGGCGACCACCCCTCACTAGAGATGTCGGACGTGGTAGGCTGTGCAGACGGGTAAAACAGGAGAGGCGGCGAACTGTGGCAGAACTAACGTTAGACTTTAATTCTGGACAGAGTACAAGTGTGTCTAGAGACACAGTGCACCAAACACTCCTAATGATTGGCCTTCGTAGCCGACGACCCAGGCGTGTGCCAATGGTAACGTCATAACATCACCAACTACGACTGAAAATGGCACATGACCTTCGCCGCTGGACGTTGGCGCAGTGGCAGAATGTTGCATGGTCAGATGAACACCGATACCTTCTTCATCATGTCGATAGGATTGCGCAAATCCGTCATCTTCCAGGAGAACAGCTCCTTGACACCTATACAGCGGGATGGAGACAAGCAGGTGGCGGCTCCATTATGCTCTGGGGAACATTCACGTGGGCATCCATTGGGCCAGTGGAGCTCGTGGAAGGCACCATGACGGCCAATGAGTATCGTAGACTGGTTATAGACCACCCCTTCATTACGTTCATGTTTCCCGACGGCAGTGACATTTTTCACCAAGATAATGCACCATGTCACAGTCAGGAGTGTAATGGAGTGGTTCAAGGAAAATACGGCGAGTTCCAATTAATATCCTGGCCCCTAACTCGCCAGATCTCAATCTGATGGAATTCATCTGCGATGTGACTGGACTTGACGTTAGAGCTCATGATCCCCCTCCCCCCTACACAAAACATACGGGAATTAAGTGACCTGTGCTTGCTGATGTGGTGACAGCTCTCTCCAGAGACCTACAAGACCTCATGCCAGGACGCGTCGCCATTGCTTTCTGTGCCAGCGGCGGACATGTTGGCTATTAGGTAGGTGGTCATAACGTTGCGTTGTTTGGGGGAAGAGACCAGATTTCGAGGTCATCGGTCTCATCGGATTAGGGAAGGACGTGGAAGGAAGTCGGCCGTGTCCTTTCAAAGGAACCATTCCGGCATTGCCTAGAGCGATTTAGGAAAATCACGGAAAACCTAAATCAGGATGGTCAGACGTGGGAATGAACCGTCGTCCTCCTGATTCCAGTGTGCTAACCACTTTTCCACCTCGCTCGGTGGTCATAACGTTCTGGTTGATCAGTGTATATTACTAATGTTCCAGGAAAAGGGTTGAAGATAATGAAATCCCGAAATCAGAAACTCAGTATCGTTTATAATCTTGTTAAATACTCAGTTTAGCCCTGAGGGCTGCGAACAAACATGAAATCGGCATGTCTACCATCCCTCCCGAACGTCATATCACAAAATATATAACGCTACAAATAGATGCAAAACATAGCTACTGGTGAAAGAGGCTGTTTGTAAGTTACAGTCACGGATTTCGATCACATGTATTTTGAAGCACGGGAAAGTGAGAAAATAATAGCCGGTGCTGTACACGTGAATTCCGCACTTAAAAGACAAAGCAAGAAAGACACGATTATATCAAGCTCGAATGCTGGCATGGATCGCAGTCGTATGAACGGAACTTAAATGCTCGCTACTTGCACCGGTCTCACTGTAACACTTATAGCGATTAGAAGTAGGTTTAGATTATTTAACTGGGTATCAGTAATTACGAAGTGTGCATTCTTTGTTAATTAAAGTCATAGATTTGTGACAGAAAGTTTAAAGTATTGTAATGTATATGTTACAGTGAAACACCGAAATCTGGAGAATGGCGACTTTCAACCCTGAATGTCAACATTCACATAGTCGCTTAGTGTATGTCCGAAATATTTGCTAAATACCCTTATTTCTGACTTACACAGGTAAATGTTGACATTCACCATGCTCTAATGGTGAATGTTGAATATGTTGGAGATTTATATTTTCTTCTCCGTAATTCAGTCGCTATAAAACGTCACAGGAGTGAGGTAACTTTTTCGCCTCTCTTTCTGAAAGGAATGACCAAGAATTTAAAATACACAGTATATTCTACAGGAGAAAAGAAGTAATAGTTATAAAAAAATTACTTACTTATGTGATTCAAATCTTATTTATTGCAACAACTTTAACTATTATGACACTTCGAATTGCACAAGAGTCCCTTCCTTTTACTACTGCATTTATTTGTGGAACACGTCCTTTTGCAATGACAGCGTGTATAGCCTTGTCCCCCGCTTCTCGAATTAGCTGCAGCTGCTTCTCTCAGCGACATTTCTTGAAAATAAATCTCATCTATGGAAAGTAACTTTTCTTTACAAATTACGAACTGATTACGTGTGTAAAGCTGCTTGACTGTACCATTTTTATTTGCCAGTTTATAGAAGTCGGAGTCTTCTATTCCAACAAAAACCGCTAACACATTTCGGCTATCTGTACGACAACGGTAGACATTAGGGACTTGTATTCGTACATTATCACCAATTTGAGCAGGAGGAAATGGTTTTTGTGATGTTCGTAACATCTTTGTTGCTTGCAGTATAAGATTTTCTTTCGCGTCCGCTCTTTTCGTAGAAATCAACTCGTGTTTTTCAGACAGAATTTGACGTGAAGACGTTGTAGGTTGTAGGTCTTCTTCAATATTTTTCTTTGGAATATGGTTTTCGGTATGACCACCCCTCAAATTCTTTTTATAAGCATTAACAGTTTTTTCAAGCTGTTCTTCGGTTTCAGAAGTATTGGCAGTTTCTTCGAGTTGTTGTTCAGTTTCAATATTTGCGATTTGTTCGCCAGGCAAGAAAGACGATGCTATGCCTATTTTTGCTATAACGCCAAACATGGCTTCATAAGGCCTTGGCGTATTCCTTCGTGGTATGTAGTGTTCTTGGCAAATTGAACAAAGGATAAACCATCTGACCATTTATTTGTATCGTTATCGTTCATCCATGCAGTTAGCATATTCTGCATATCCTGATTGGCCCTTTCAACTGAGCCTTGTGTTTGACTGTGAGGAGGCTTTCCATGAACTATTTTAACATCTTTCCACATAGCGCATATTTCGGATATGATTTTGTTATTAAATTCTCTACCATTATCTGACTGCAATATTGCTGATGCACCAAATGTTAAAAACATTGAAAGAACGTGATGCGCTACTTCTTCAGCTCTTTTAGTTTTCAAAGGTCGTAGCTGGACAAACTTAGCTAAATGATCTTGTTACACCATTATGAACTTATTTTCGCCATATCTGTCGGATTGCAGATCTATCACACCAACTTGACATCTTAAGTTTAATTCAGAACTAACAATTGGCTTCACAACAATATCTTTCTTAGGTGCACTGTGTTTCATTTGATGCTGCTTGCATAAATTTAAATACAACATTACAATTTCATATGTAATATTTTTGTATTTAACTTGCAACTCTTTTAGCATACGTGTTCTTCCTCCGTAGCTTATTCTGATGTGTTTCATATACTATACTGTACAATTCCTCATTGGTAACATAATACTGTATGTTCGTTTCCCCTGGTTTTAATGGTACAATTAACTTCTCTTCATCATTAATTTTTAAAACATCAAAACGTTTTAATCGTCTATAATCCAAAGGTGTGTTGCATTTAATTTTAGCAGAAACTACTTCAGAAAGTATTTTAAAATACTTCCCTTGAGAAAAATTAAAACAACTATCTTTTCGTTTACCCGCAATTAATGCATTTAACTTCTCATGGAAAAGATCACGATTTACTGCAGTATCCATTTAGTATAAATTAGGGTGACGGAAAAAAAATTAAGAAAACGTTGCTCGCGGTATCGAAGCCTGCATAAGACTGACAAAGCTGATAGACTCCAAGCAGAAGAAAGGATTTGGCGGGAGAGAGCCAGTCGCTTGTTTTTTGACTCTTCTGTTTTGGACCTCCACAAGAGCATATCTGTGATTGCCGACACACACCGGAGAGGGTTCGAATGTACAACAATGTAATGAAATACTCGATCTTTCACCGACGTATTTGCTATCTGTTGACATTCACCAGTGAAAGTCGACATTCTCCAAATTCGGTCATTCACGGCAACTTTATATATATATATATATATATATATATATATAAAGCTAAATGATGTTTAAACTAATGACATTTTATTATATATATATATATATATAAAGCTAAATGCTGTTTAAAATAATGACAACATTTTATGTGTACACTTAGAGGAAAAACATTGTATATTGGAAACTGGTTCATGCTTAGGGCACCTGTATTGTAAAATGTAAAAGATGTAGGGAAGTCGCTCCATAAGGGTAGTGGCTCGGCACGATGTAAATGGTGGTTTAGGCGGTCGTACTGGGCGACTACTTGGTGTGAACGGTACGCAGTCAGTGGCTAGCCGTTTCACGGTACACATCGACGGTGTCAAGGGAGGCAATTGGAAGCCGCACGCAAGGAATTTTGCCTCAGACGTGGATTTGGCTGTTGTATGGTACTCTCAGCAATAAGGAATGGCACCAACACATTAAAAATCCGCCGCCAAGAAGAAATTGTATAGAGCATTCAAACATCAAGGGCCGTGACTACAGTTAGCCACCACGTTGCTGGCTACAACTACTTCGTCACTGCTCCACCAACTTCATGCATACACATATGTATCAGAGCATGGACCATTTAATTTGTGTGAGTGATATAATAATAATCCAAGTTCTATAATCCTATGTTTAGAACCATATCTTTTGTCCTAATCATGAACCGATGTAGTATCCTCTCCTAAATGGCAGAAAACCGAGAATCCTGTTTCAAACGAACTAGTGATTTATTGGTTTGTCAAATGTGCAAGGATTATCAAAAGTGGAAGTTAGTTAGAATGTTGCTAAAGTGATCTAAGTTTACTGGAAAGTATCGTTTTGCAAAAATTCGGTGCAAGACAATGTAAATGTACTGTCTAAAATACCTGCTTCACAGGTGACGAGAAAGTCACATGAGTTAATCTTATTTGGAACGTAATTTAGCCTTGACTACTATCTTGAACGGTTTTTTGAAGTTAATTGAGTTCAGTGTTGAACAATTTGCCTTGAAAAGTAAAAGGTAAGAATTAACTCCAGATGGATTAAATGTAGCTACTAAAATAATCATAGAGCTTTAATAGTGATACTATACCGGTTAATAGGTCCCCATTGCATTCTTCTCATATTAGAAAGATAATTGGAATATTACTGCTACTAAGGGGAAAAATATAAGCAGAGGGATATGAACAGTGTAATTATTATGTGATTTATCTTAATTTGTGGTTTATACATGCCAGTTAAGACAGGGGGCCCTCAGGTCCATATTTAGTTCTGCATTTCTCGCATTAACATTTCAGTACCGTTTTAAGTAATACCCTTGAGCGTAGCCCTTATTAGTGTGATTGTGGTGCAATTTTACTTTATACGATTACTTATTTGTGCATTATTAGTAACTACTGCTACCCACAGCTCAGAGTGCCCTGTGCCCGTTTATATCCTATGTGCTATTCAAAGGGAAATATTAATGAAAGTAACGTCAGTATCTAACATTCAATTTTCTTAAACATATATTTCCAAATTCATGTGCCTAATTGGGCTGGTGACTGTTTATTGTTTCATTTGCATATAGATTTTAATACTTTCATGAAACCTCAAAATCAAAGTCTGTTTAGTTTTTCTATTAACTGCACTATATTCAAAATTACAGTCCAATACCTGCAATCATTAGACAAACACGCGGTCATTACTATAGAGGCTCGCAGAGGAAAAAAAATTGGAAATTTGTGGTAATGAGTATGGGACCAAACTTCAGAGGGCATCGGTCCCTAGGCTTACGCACTACGGAGGTCATCGGCCCATAGGCTTATGCTCTACTTAATCTAACTTAAACTATGTTACGCTACAGCACACACGCCCATGCCCGAGTGAGGACTCGAACCTCCGACTGGGGAACCACGCGAACCATGACAAGACGCCCAAGACCGCACGGCTACGGACAACACACACACCCATTCCCGAGGGAAGACTCGCACCTCCGACGGGGGAAGCCGCGCGAACCGTGACAAGACTCCTAAGACCACACACTAACCCACGTGGTCCTTCCCACACGCTACCCCACGTGGCCCTTTCAGAGGGTAACATTAGTTTGTGTCACGACGGGCAAATGTTATATCACCATTACACAAAAGATACGTGTCTGAAGTATTGTTTGCTACTGCGTGCTACCCATGCCGAAGGATGATATGGTAGCTGCGACGATAAAAGGAGATGAGAGCGTGTCATTTTGTTTCAAAACATGATGGAGCTGAAACGAATTCTGCTGTGACAGTCTCCGGTCAAAGCTTTTGCCTCGCAGTTAGATAAACAAGTAGTTTCTTGCTTTGTCGTGAATTGTCGCTCTCGTGAACAGAGGCGACTTGTAACTGACTGTGAATAAACAAGTGACGTACACCGAGTGTGGTGTAGTTCTGAGAAGTATGAAAGACGCTCGTTACGACACGATCGCCTTTGACTACGGTTGCACATTTGCATATTTCACGTTGGAGCTGACAATTTCGTTTCGTGCTTATTATTTCGACAACTTTCTATGCCTCCTTTAGGAGCCAGAGGCAGCGGCCTTACGTGATAACTCTTCCCGTCAACAGGGGTATGACTAAACTATGGGAGTGTCAGAAGTAAACGATTAACAAACATCGTATTACTGTGTGTAATGTTGCCCACAAAAATTGAAGCATACCATCATTTATCGTTAATGGGCAATCATCTTTCTTTCCGTAATGATTTTTTTGTTTTACTTACTTCGACAAGTTGAAACAAAGACAGCTCAATATTACATACCTTTTCTGGGCCAACGATATGAAATAATACATGAGAGAAGAACGAAGCACCAAGAGAAAAGTGATATTTTACATAGCATTACGATAGTATAAGATACTTTCTCCATCAGAAAACGGAAGGATATGCCACCTTATAGCTTCCACCTACTCTCTCATCTGTGGCAGCATAGGTGTAACTTGGCACTAGTGATCCGACATACAGGTTAAGCAGCAGTTGTCGATGAGCACTGTTTTATGATTGTACCACACTTGATGTAAGTCCAACACAGCCGAAACTAAGTACTGTCACATCTAGACTGTCTGAATTATTAGTCTATAATGAAACAAAACATACGTTGTCGAAAATAAGATGCTGGTCAAACGTAACAATGTTATAACACATCTATGTCAATCAAAATTTCGTAAAGATATTAATAATACTGGTCTTACCGAATATCTACGTCTAAAATGTCCGTCAAAAATGAGTAAATTGTTTGACTTAACAGTTTTTTTTCGCACCTGTGTTATTTAGAAAAATATGTAAGAGCACACACACACACAACGGTGATATCAACGTTATTACCTCGTTATGCCTTCGTGGTAGTTTTTGTTTGGATGCTGAGTAAAACAGTGTGTTTTATCTGTGGAATGTTGTAGGCAAAGCCATGCTATAGATCTTAATTAATTGCCTGTTTCACTGCTCCTACCGAAATACTAATGACTACACGGCGTCAAGATAAGCCCTACTTTTCTACAACATAGTAGTTTACTCAGGATCTTAAGACCACTACCATAACCCGAAATGCATTAACAGTTAAGAAATGGTCACCATTATTAAGAGTCAACATGTTATATGACCCTCATTATCCCAGTAGCATCCATATTAATAAGCAGTTTATATTTCAAATGGTTAGAAAATAAATAAAGAAGACAAATGGATTACAGAAATTTTGACAAAGGAAAACAAGCTGTAGCTGAAAGTATAGCGAATATAAATGCGGTAGAAAACTCTAAAATATCTTTTAGGACACTCCAAATCAGATTAAAGAGTTGGACTAATCGGATTCAAGTTTAATAAGGGAATGTACTTTCTGCCTACACCCAATGAAACTATAACTGATAATCCTAAAACACCTGAAGCTACAGTGTATTTCAAGTTGTGATGTATATAGCTTTCTTGACAGTCCTGTTACTAATGAAAGTGGCTTACAACCAGCGAAAATGGATTACAACCACGAAACTCCATATAGGGTGATTTATTTCCAGATACAATCAGGTGCATTATATCTGGTGTTTTAGACCACAGAAAACTTATTTGATTATTATTCTAGTACAAGTATTTAAAAATCTGTATGATATTGGATATTTAATTTTTTCGAATTAGAAGAATGTGATGTTGCTTGATGACATGGTACCGTTTTCGATTTTTATTTTTTCTGGTTGTGTTTGTGAAAAGCAAGATCGTATGAAGTCACACTTTTTATGTTTTGCCATCATAGCACTGACAACTTTTATGGACGTAAAATATAACATTCCGAAAGAGTTATTTAGAGACAATGCTAATGTAATTATTTGTTTCAAAAACTGAGTATAATTTGAGTCGTGTATTCAGCGACTGTATTAATGCACTTCTCAAAATGCGCAAAGGAACGTTCTAGTAAACTGTAATTTTATGTTATAGACATATTATCAAAATGTGATTGTACCTTACTGGTTTCATATGTTGTAGAAATCGAAAAAGTGTAAACTGCTAATGTACCATAATGTCAATGCTGTAGATTTAGGAATTATGTAAATTGAGAATGTAAGCTACATGGTCTATATTTAGGAAAGATGTAAATTGAGAATGTAAGCTATTTATTCTAAATATAGAAAAGCTACATTCTGAGAATATGAGCGGTGTATTATGAAACTCAAATTGTAATATGTTTGTTGTATATGTATTGTGGAAATATGACTCTAACCTACTGGCTCTACAGGTATAGGGACAATTCAGGGTCCTATACAATATTTTGTCTATGTTTTTCTTTAGCTTTGTCGCTTTCATATTCTGTTAGAACTACCTTGCTGTGTCATGGTGATGAATTGGGACAATTTGTTACAATTTTGCTGTAACTCGTTGGTATGTGGGGGGAATAGTCATCTAGACTTCACTGAGCTGCAGCATTAGTTATCATTATGAGGAGAAAATGACAAATTTTTCGTACTGCAAGATGAAGTTTCTTACCCCAGCTATAATTTTGGCAGGCTTGGAAAAGTGGTTGAAAGTGGGCAGTTAAAATCAGGTCTTAACTCCGTGAATGTGTATTACTACTGTCCAGTACGTCATCCCACCGAAGTGCAATGCAATTACTCTGTGTAACAGTGTAAGTCAGCTCTCACAAAATTCACTTTAACATATAACCACCAATGCAGTGTGTATTTTCTTATGATATAGAAAAAATTATTGCGAATTTTGATAATTGATACACATCATTTTAATCCTTAAGCGAGAGCACCGATTTTCATAACATTTGTGGACATTTTATATACTTTGTATATATGTAAAGAATAGTTATCTTTATGTAACCAACGTAGGTATGTATAAGGAAAATGACAGTTAAATTTTGTTTAATTTAACAACAATAAAATAAACTAATATTGTACGACTAAATCACTAATTAAACAAAAGTTAAATAAACTTCCATTGTATCACTCTGTTCAAGTGTTACCTCACAGAGAGCATTTGCATGAGATCCCAGTCAAACGCTTATTCGCTTATTTATTATCTTCGAGAGAACTGCATCATTGTGGGATTATGTTGTGGCATTTCCTTGCAAGGATCGTAAATTCCTACTCACTGAGCTCATTGCTTATTTTATATTACTGAGGCTCACTTCGAAGTATGTCAAGACATTTTATCGCTGCGTTAGCTAAGGCAATAATTAAGGAATAAGTATAGGTTCATAAATGTATAACGACAGTGGAACAGTACAAGACAACGTTATTTGTGGTTGGTGCACTTTACACATATGCGCGCTAGTCCGAGGGTTAAGTTCCTTTAAAGTGTGATACAATTACCGAAAATCCGTAAGTTACATCAGCAGTAGTGTCATGTGTGCTTTTTACCGTTGTAAAAGAAAATCTTTATGTATTTTGGTAAACAATTGAGACAACTTCCGATTTATTTAATGTGTGACAAAAAGAGCAAAAAAGAGCAAGATGTTCTCATCGGCAATTCCAGCTTGAACTTGTAATGTCTCTTGCAGCGGTCTCTCCGCGATATTTTCAGAAATTTTATAAATTATATAACTCAGTACATATCTCGAAATATCCCTTCTTATCTTACCGATTATCAATGCAAAGTAGTTTCAAGCCCAATTATTCCTTGGAGCGTCCATTTACTCCATGGAATAGCTTCTCTGCTATCTATGTTTTCTCTTATGAAAAGAACAGAACTTCTTGCCGATTAGTCGTAAAAGAAGGAGGTATATATGTATGTATTGTTGAGCGAGTCGCCATCTTGATGAGATTCTGTATGAGAAGGAATTTAATACATGAACTAAACTAAAGTAAGTGTGTTCGCGTATTATTTAACGGATTATTATTATTGACAGTGTCTGCTTACTACGCTGTGTTGCACGGGATCAGTGGGGAACGTCTGATTTACACTGGACGAACCTGCCGTTTTGAATGCTCAAGATATCCAGTTACTTCAAATAAATAGGCTAACACGGTCTTACCAGCAGATCTCCGGTCTTCCCCATGTGATCACCGAAAGTTAATAATTATTACAAATGTTTCCAGGAGATCGACTGACAATTTTCGTCGCACCGAGACTTCGAAATTGCTTCACTGCCTTATGGAATTTAAGTTAAGCTTAATTTAATCAGGACAGAACAGTATTGAACTGTGTGAATGTGATGTCTGCTTTGTCAATGAAAATTCCCTTAATATACGCATGTTTTTACTATCCTGATCAGTGAAGCTAAATCAGGCCGGTGTGAGAGAGGTTCTTTAAAATTTAAGAAATATTAATATTAGCTTCACTGTGACAGGACTCAATTTTGAGCATTACTTAAACATTGCGTGAATTTTATGTTGCATGTGCACGAGAGCAAAGAAGACGAGGCCTGTTCCAGAAGTCACAATTTCGCCACAACCTACGAGAACGTCGTTCAGGCCAGACAATATACAATTAAATTTTTGTAGATAGAAATTTATAATAACTATTTAAATGTCTATCGGGTTGAACTTTAGATAGGAAGTGTTTAATAGAAGTGAGTATTATGCAAAGTTTAGGTCAGTGACATTATTAACTCAGATGCGAGTGACTTTATATGTTTGTTGTTCTGTGTATTAATGGTTCTTACTAGGGCGGCTTATAAAATGGCAATGCAACAGTAGAGCGAATCACAACAGCCCTCAGCTGTTTCTGAGGTTAGTGAAACATTAGACGCTAGCTTAACTGAAGTAGTGCCTAGCGGCAGCATTAGTCAGGCCCCACAACAAAGCTTAAGTGTTTCGATGTCATCTGAGGAGGACGAAATAAACCCAATGACTGTAATCATGCAGCAGGTAACACTGTTAGCCAAAATTGTAACAGACTTAACTAAAGCGCAAATAGAGACTAAAAGGGAAATAAATGAACAATTAGCAGCCAATCAAGTGAAAGTCCAAGAGTAATTAGAAGCTAATCAAGCCGAATTAAATAATAAATTAGTAGAGAGTTTTCAGAAACTTGATGATAAATTAAATAAAACTGCGGAAGAATTGAAAATCCAGAATGAAAAGACAGAATTAAAATTAGCTGCTCAAATTGAGCAAGTCACTCAGCAGTGTAATGAAAATGCGAAGAAGTTACGCCTAGAGCTAACTGAGTATGTTGCTACTAAGCTTGATACTATTAAAGAGCAGGTCGAGTCAATCCCACAGATAGTTCAAGCACAAGAACAAATGCAATGTTCTATCGCGGTAATTCCGGTATTAGTTGAAGTTCAAGATGAGTTAAAGCAACAAGTAAACGAGATGTCAGCAGATATGCAGGATTTGAGACAATCACAAGACAAGATCCCGAAGGACATCCAAAATTTGGATAAATCCATAAATAACATAAAGGAGAGACAAGACGAGGTTGATCATAAGGTAAACATTCTGGCGGGAAAATTCTCGCAGTTAAGTTTAGAAAGGAAAAGCATTTCTTCAGACAATATTGAACGTACATTCAGAGCAGCTACACGTTCTCAGGGAAATTTATTTAATAAAGGTTTTCGAGAAGCCAAAGAACAACTAGGCGTAGAACTCAAACAATGGGAAGAAAACATTGAGAGATCTTTAAATCTATCTCGATAAGATTTGTGTTCCACGCAAGGAAATCAACCCATGACAAGATCTATCAATGAAGCTATATTATTTACCCGATCAAGTTCAGACAGGGACATTAATGCACACGTTCGTTTTTGCAAGCAACATCAATCACAACACTATGAGGGTAGTCATAATGCCTGTCATTGTAAAAGCAATACTGAGGAGAAAATGCTGAAACAACGTCAATTCCAGATCTACAACCCAGACAAAAAAAATGTTCATCCCGTAGTGTTTATAAGAAGTTTTAGGGGAGTATTGCCAAAAATTTGGAGTGAGTGGCAAAAGGTTTGTTTCGTGACCGGTTATATTCAGGGGTCAGGAGCTATATGGGCATCTGATATGATATCAACTTGGGACACATATGAAGATTCTGAACGAGCATTTTTATCCAAATACTGGTCTGAAGGAGTACAAGAACGTTTAAGGCAGGAGGTATTATACCCGGAACCTTTTTCTTTTTCACGTGGGTCTTTAAAGAAATACTTTGAGAAATATATAAACAAATCGCGGTATTGGGAAAAGCCTATGCCTCTACAAGACGTGATTGGCATATTAAAATCTCGACTTCCGGCCAGCATCAGAAATAGAATGCTGTATATTAATGAGCATGATCTTGACTCTTTCATGACTACGCTTGACACTATAGATATGATCGAGGAAGATGAACATCGGCCAAGACAACCGGTTATGCAGAGGAGAGCGATTGAGGCGCCAAATGCAAATCGGAATGGAAACGGATTTAATAATTATTATACTAGGAATAGTCAGAGATTCAACGGAAACAATTGCAACGGAAATGGAAATTTCAATAACAGTGCTGCGAGGGGAAGATTCAGAGACAATCGAACAGGTCGCAGATACAACCCAATGTTTGGAAATGCAAGAGATTATCAGAACCAGCAGTTTTCAAATAATAATAATGCGTACAGAAATTCTGACACTCGATTTGAAGCAACTAACACAACCAGTCATCAACAACAACCAGTCATAACAGAAGTAGTAGATGATTCAAGGGGAAATAATAATCGACATTTAAACTGAAGAGGGCCGCTTTATGCTCCGTAAAGTCGGCGGGGGAATACAAAAGGGGCAAACCTGTTTTAAACGAAATTAATTCCGTGGCAATGTTGAGATATAATGAAGGCGAATTAATGACAGATGAATTGACAAGAGACTTAGAGGCCTGTGTAGTCGAAGATAAAAGGGTTCCTGTGTCTGAGATCATCACAGAAGTGGGAGGAATTTTAACCAATGTTGTATTGGACACAGATTCATCTACAGACGTAGTATCCGGAACTTTGTTTCGCAGAATTAGTAAAATTAAGAAAATCCCTGTCCTACCAGTACAAAATTGCCGAATTGTAGGTGCAGTGGGAGCAAAATCCAGAAACGTCAATATACAAGCGCTTATAGAGATAAAATTGGGAAATGTAGCTAAACAATGCACATTCCTTGTAGTGGAAAAGTTGTTAATAGATTGTATTCTTGGCATTGGAACTGTGCAAGCCTGCAATTGCAAGTTGGACTTGGTAGAAGGAAAGGTGCATTTTAAAATCGAAGATCAATGTGTTAGACTAATCTTACTGAGAAAGGAGGCAGTGTATGAGCGATATTTCCGTGGTGCTGCTGTGCAGTTGATTTGTGCTGAAAATAATAATATGTGCCGACTACCGATCAAGTCAATTCAAGAAGAGGATTTCAGACAAACAGTCGAACGGAAGATTGCTGAGTCAGATTGCCTAACGGATAGTCAGAGGGAACAATTATTCAATATATTAATAGAATATGAGTCAGTTTTCGATGAAAGGCCCGGAATTATTAGAGGATATGTTTGTACATTACAGATTAAGCCCCATAAGAAATTTTGCCGCACACACTATCCCATTCCCTGGCGATTAAAACAACCAGTTCAGGAAGAGTTACAGAAAATGTTAAACTGGAATCTTATTGAACCGTCGAACAGCCCATATTGTTCTCCGTTGCTTGTTGTACCGAAGCCAGGAGGAAAAGTTCGATTGGTATTAGATGCAAGGGAAATTAACAAAATTATAGTACCTGTGCGCACACATCCGGAGAACATCGATGAGTTAATACAGAAATTTCAAGATGTATCCTATTTAACCAGTATTGATTTGAGAAGTTCGTTCTGGCAAGTCCAATTAGACAAGGACTCAAGAAAATATACTGCTTTTATATATGGAGGGAGAAGCTATCAGTTCAAGGTCGTTCCGTTTGGTCTCAATATCAGCTCTGGAGTTTTTATTTCTGCGTTGGACTATGCCCTAGGACCAGAACTACTTTGTCGAATAACGATTTTTGTGGACGATCTATTAATTGCCTCTAAATCTTGGGAGGAACATGTACAACTCATTAGGAGGATTTTTGAGGATTTTTGCTGTGTTCAAACAAACTGGTATAACTGCAAATCTAACAAATTCCCCATTTTCTCTACAGAGAATTAAATTCTTAGGACATATGATTAATGCAAAAGGCATTCTTCCAACAGAAGCGAAGATTAGTGCGATAAAAAATTTTCCAACTCCAAGAAACAGAAGACAACTGAAAGGTTTTATAGGCTTGGCTTCATTTTTTCGTCGATTTATTAAAACTCAAGCAATGAACTCTGAAGCACTAAACCGGCTCCTGAGGAAAGGTGTACCATGGCAATGGTCTAATGATTGTGAAAAGGCTTTTTGTGAAATTAAGGATCAACTGATAAATGCTCCGTTATTATACCACCCTGATATGAATGTCGGATTCTGTTTAGCCACTGATTCATCAGATGTGGGATTAGGATCTTGTTTATTTCAAATTAGGTACATCGATGGTGTAAAAACCTTTTGTCCAATTGCATTTGCTAGCAGAGTATTATCCACCTGTGAAAGAGCATATACCACTACGGAATTAGAAGCTTTAGCAGTTATTTGGTCTTTGAAAAGGTTTAATTATTATGTATATGGCTCAAGGATAGCCGTTTATTGTGACCACCAATCACTAACCTTTTTACAAACTTGTAAGTTGCTGCATCCTCGCTTGTCAAGGTGGACGCTGGCGCGGCAAGAATATCAGTTTCAAATTATTCATGCAGCCGGAAAAGAAAATATTATAGCTGACGCGTTGTCAAGATCTCCAGAAGGAATAACACCTGAACTGAATGTAAATAATAAGGCAGAATTTCCAGTGCTTCTTCTTCAAGAAAATAATTACAAGTTATATTATATTCATTTATGTAAGACAATGGCTCAGCTTCAGAAGAAGGATCGACGATGGAATGCTATAATACGACAATTCAAGAGAAAATTGAAGTGCGAAGGACAGTATGCCTCAGCTACTGTGATAGGTTAAATGACAGCATGCCAAGCATCTGTGATAGTTCAATGAACAGTAAGCGATTGCTTCTGTGATAGTATAGGAATATTTAGAAAAGTAAGTGGAACTGTAGCTATTGCTGCTGTGAAGACTTACGGTTTATCTGTCTACACGATGATCACCAAAGAAGAACAGGGAGTGTTAATCTCCAGTGAGAATAAGTTTACTGAAACTATATGATCGAATACGGTGCTTGCGTGTGAAGAGTTAGTGTTTGTAAACTGACAGTTCACAGGAGAACAAATCAACCGCGTTAGGAAATTAGAATCGATTGCTACTGTCCACAGATATAAAGACTCGCTGTTTTTTTTTTTTTTTTTTTTTTTTTTTTTTTTTGCGCGAGCTAAATTCTATTCAAGAGAATTTAATTAACCAGCTTAGTGTGTGTTTATAAAATTAGAGTTAATAAGAAAGTTCTTCATTGAATTTATAATAATGTGTCATTTTCCAGTTGGATTTGTTTATTGTTATATTGCATTCATATATGTTCATGCGGCATTTGGAGTATAAAAGAGAAAAATTAATTTCAGCTGGAGAGGTCATGCAGCAAGACTTAATCAAACGTTGTCTTTCAGCAAATTTTCATTTTAATCATGTATGAGTAAGATATAATTTTTTTGGGAAATTGTCTCCAATAATAAAGTTTTTAACATTCTGACATGCTATCCACATTCGTACTTGAAACCAAATTAGGAAAGATTCAGATCTACTTCCACCTGGAAAAGCCAACGAAAATTAAATAAATAAATAATAAAAACCAGGATTAGAACCTTTCGGCTTACTCAAGAAGATGGATGAAATTATCCATGTTTTCAAAATTGTTTTCCGATCTGGAGTTGTGATATTGTGCAGCTACAGTATCAATTAAGACACCTAAGTGTGGAAAGTATAAGACGAATGGATTTTCCCATTCCTCAGATGGAAGATTGGATGGATCAGGTCCATATTTGAGTTCAAAATGAATCTGGAAAATTTCGACTAACCATTCTCTTCCAGGAATCTTTAATAGTTGACCATTCCTTAGACGAATTTCGATTGTTTCATGCCACAATCCTGAGTACCTGTTCCTGAGGTTCCTTCTGGTCTCTCAAATCCGTTACGTCTCCTGTGCGGTACGCCAATGTGACGCCTGTCCTCCGTGCCGTGTCCCATGTTCCTGTTCGATCAGTTTCACCGCAGTTCAGCAAGACATCGATGAAGAAAAATTTTCAGAAGATTGTAAAAAAATTTTTTGCATGTGTAAAGATTTTTTTTGGCTATGAGGCAGATTTTATCTTTCCTATGAATTCTAGAATATCTCTCAAATTTCTAAATTATTCTGTCTTTCCTATCATCTGTGATACCTAGTTGGGGTCTAAGCCTCCAGGTTTTCCGGGGTTTCCCTGTGTAGGCCAGTTCCTGAATAGGTAGACCTGATTAACAACTATATAAGTACATCTTCCCTGGTTGTGTACGTGGGATGCGGGTATGCCCCAGTACACGTGAAAGCAACAACTAGGTATCTAGGTAACGAAGATACCAAATCTCTTTCAATTCTTGTAATCAAGAGAAAATTCTTACTAACTTCTGAAAATTTATAGGAACGTATGTTCCAGAAATTCTAACGAGTTAGCTAAGCCAATTGTTAGCTCGCAAAGTGGATACATATCAACTTTGCTCGCTGCGAGGGGCGATGTAATGTCTCTTGCAGCGGTCTCTCCACGATATTTTCAGAAATTTTATAAATTATATAACTCAGTACATATCTCGAAATATCTCTTCTTATCTTACCGATTATCAATGCAAAGTAGTTTAAAGCCCAATTATTCCTTGGAGCGTCCATTTACTCCATGGAATAGCTTCACTGCTATCTATGTTTTCTCTTATGAAAAGAACAGAACTTCTTGCCGATTAGTCGTAAATGAAGGAGGTATATATGTATGTATTGTTGAGCGAGTCGCCATCTTGAGGAGATTCTGTATGAGAAGGAATTTAATACATGAACTAAACTAAAGTAAGTGTGTTCGCGTATTATTTAACGGATTATTATTATTGACAGTGTCTGCTTACTACGCTGTGTTGCACGGGATCAGTGGGGAACGTCTGATTTACACTGGACGAACCTGCCGTTTTGAATGCTCAAGATATCCAGTTACTTCAAATAAATAGGCTAACACGGTCTTACCAGCAGATCTCCGGTCTTCCCCATGTGATCACCGAAAGTTAATAATTATTACAAATGTTTCCAGGAGATCGACTGACAATTTTCGTCGCACCGAGACTTCGAAATTGCCTCACTGCCTTATGGAATTTAAGTTAAGCTTAATTTAATCAGGACAGAACAGTATTGAACTGTGTGAATGTGATGTCTGCTTTGTCAATGAAAATTCCCTTAATATACGCATGTTTTTACTATCCTGATCAGTGAAGCTAAATCAGGCCGGTGTGAGAGAGGTTCTTTAAAATTTAAGAAATATTAAAAACTGTAAGATAGATCAATAACGGATATATATGAACTATATGTATTTTTTTTACTGTAGTAGAACAATTAAGTTATAACGCAAGTGCCACATGTTTTTTGTACTGTTATCTAAAAAATTTTTATTTATTATTTTAAATAAGACAAGCAATTTTTATTTTGTTCCAAACATCAAATCATCGTTCGTGATCAGAAACCTTAAGTTACAGTTGACTGTTATGATAAGTCCCTCACGTGTGTTTTAGATTCGAAATATTTACTACTTTAATAAATAATTTTATTTTGGAGCTAAGGGCATTTTTATGAGATCGAACATCCCTTTGAGTGGAAGCTTCTCCAGCACTCTCTCTAGACTGTACTGTGTTCACCCATAGTATTTGATGGTTTTCATAACTATACTTGCATATTACAACATTATGCAGTTTAACCCCTCCCCCCCCCCCCCTTGAACCATGGACCTTGCTGTTGGTGGGGAGGCTTGCGTGCCTCAGCGATACAGATAACCGTACCGTAGGTGCAACCACAATGGAGGGGTATCTGCTGAGAGGCCAGACAAACGTGTGGTTCCTGAAGAAGGGCAGTAGCCTTTTCAGTAGTTGCAAGGGCAACAGTCTGGATGATTGACTGATCTGGCCTTGTAACAATAACCAAAACGGCCTTGCTGTGCTGGTACTGCGAACGGCTGAAAGCAAGGGGAAACTACAGCCGCAATTTTTCCCGAGGGCATGCAGCTTTACTGCATGATTAAATGATGATGGCGTCCTCTTGGGTAAAATATTCCGGAGGTAAAATACTCCCCCATTCGGATCTCCGGGCGGGGACTACTCAAGAGGATGTCGTTATCAGGAGAAACAAAACTGGTGTTCTACGGATCGGAGCGTGGAATGTCAGGTCCCTTAATCGGGCAGGTAGGTTAGAAAATTTGAAAAGGGAAATGGATAGGTTAAAGTTAGATATAGTGGGAATTAGTGAAGTTCGGTGGCAGGAGGAACAAGACTTCTGGTCAGGTGACTACAGGGTTATAAACACAAAATCAAATAGGGGTAATGCAGGAGTAGGTTTAATAATGAATAGGAAAATAGGAATGCGGGTAAGCTACTACAAACAGCATAGTGAACGCATTATTGTGGCCAAGATAGATACGAAGCCCACGCCTACTACAGTAGTACAAGTTTATATGCCAACTAGCTCTGCAGATGACGAAGAAATTGAAGAAATGTATGATGAAATAAAAGAAATTATTCAGATTGTGAAGGGAGACGAAAATTTAATAGTCATGGGTGACTGGAATTCGAGTGTAGGAAAAGGGAGAGAAGGAAACATAGTAGGTGAATATGGATTGGGGGACAGAAATGAAAGAGGAAGCCGCCTGGTCGAATTTTGCACAGAGCACAATATAATCATAACTAACACTTGGTTTAAGAATCATGAAAGAAGGTTGTATACATGGAAGAACCCTGGAGATACTAAAAGGTATCAGATAGATTATATAATGGTAAGACAGAGATTTAGGAACCAGGTTTTAAATTGTAAGACATTTCCAGGGGCAGATGTGGACTCTGACCACAATCTATTGGTTATGACCTGTAGATTAAAACTGAAGAAACTGCAAAAAGGTGGGAATTTAAGGAGATGGGACCTGGATAAACTAAAAGAACCAGAGGTTGTACAGAGATTCAGGGAGAGCGTAAGGGAGGAATTGACAGGAATGGGGGAGATAAATACAGTAGAAGAAGAATGGGTAGCTTTGAGGGATGAAGTAGTGAAGGCAGCAGAGGATCAAGTAGGTAAAAAGACAATGGCTAGTAGAAATCCTTGGGTAACAGAAGAAATATTGAATTTAGTTGATGAAAGGTGAAAAAATAAAAATGCAGTAAATGAAGCAGGCAAAAAGGAATACAAACGTCTCAAAAATGAGATCGACAGGAAGTGCAAAATCGCTAAGCAGGGATGGCTAGAAGACAAATGTAAGGATGTAGAATCTTATCTCACTAGGGGTAAGATAGATACTGAATACAGGAAAATGAAAGAGACCTTTGGAGATAAGAGAACCACTTGTATGAACATCAAGGGCTCAGATGGAAACCCAGTTCTAAGCAAAGAAGGGAAAGCAGAAAGGTGGAAGGAGTTTATAGAGGGTCTATACAAGGGCGATGTACTTGAGGACAATATTATGGAAATGGAAGAGGATGTAGATGAAGATGAAATGGGAGATATGATACTGCGTGAAGAGTTTGACAGAGCACTGAAAGACCTGAGTCGAAACAAGGCCCCCGGAGTAGACAACATTCCATTGGAACTATTGACGGCCTTCGGAGAGCCAGTCCTGACAAAACTATACCATCTGGTGAGCAAGATGTATGAAACAGGCGAAATACCCTCAGACTTCAAGAAGAATATAATAATTCCAATCCCAAAGAAAGCAGCTGTCGACAGATGTGTAAATCACCGAACTATCTGTATAATAAGTCACAGCTGCAAAATAATAACACGAATTCTTTACAGACAAATGGAAAACCTAGTAGAAACCGACCTCGGGGAAGATAAGTTTGGATTCTGTAGAAATATTGCGACACGTGAGGCAATACTGACCCTACGACTTATCTTAGAAGCTAGATTAAGGAAGGGCAAACCTACGTTTCTAGCATTTGTAGACTTACTGAAAGCTTGTGACATTGTTGACTGGAATATTCTCTTTCAAATTCTGAAGGTGGCAGGGGTAAAATACAGGGAGCGAAAGGCTATTTACAATTTGTACAGAAACAAGATGGCAGTTATAAGAGTCGAGGGACATGAAAGGGAAGCAGTGGTTGGGAAGGGAGTGAGACAGGGCTGTAGTCTCTCCCCGATGTTTTTCAATCTGTATATTGAGCAAGCAGTGAAGGAAACAAAAGAAAAATTCGGAGTAGGTATTAAAATCCATGGAGAAGAAATAAAAACTTTGAGATTCGCCGATGACATTGTAATTCTGTCAGAGACAGTAAAGGACTTGGAAGAGAAGTTGAACGGAACGGATAGGGTCTTGAAAGGAGGATATAAGATGAACATCAACAAAAGCAAAATGAGGATAATGGAATGTAGTCGAATTAAGTCGGGTGATGCTGAGGGAATTAGATTAGGAAATGAGACACTTAAAGTAGTAAAGGAGTTTTGCTATTTGGGGAGCAAAATAACTGATGATGGTCGAAGTAGAGAAGATATAAAATGTAGACTGGCAATGGCAAGGAAAGCGTTTCTGAAGAAGAGAAATTTGCTAACATCGAGTACAGATTTAAGAGTCAGGAAGTCATTCCTGAAAGTATTTGTATGGAGTGTAGCCATGTATGGAAGTGAAACATGGACGATAAATAGTTTAGACAAGAAGAGAATAGAAGCTTTCGAAATGTGGTGCTACAGAAGAATACTGAAGATTAGATGGGTAGATCACATAATTAATGAGGAAGTATTGAATAGGATTGGGAAGAAGAGAAGTTTGTGGCACAACTTGACTAGAAGAAGGGATCGGTTGGTAGGACATGTTCTGAGGCATCAAGAGATCACCAATTTAGTGTTGGAGGGCAGCGTGGAGGGTAAAAATCGTAGAGGGAGACCAAGAGATGAATACACTAAACAGATTCAGAAGGATGTATGTTGCAGTAGGTACTGGGAGATGAAGAAGCTTTCACAGGATAGAGTAGCATGGAGAGCTGCATCAAACCAGTCTCAGGACTGAAGACCACAACAACAACATGCAGTTTAAATGATATAACGCATTAAAGAACTCATCAAAACACAGTGCCATTTGCTGTGGTAACATGTTAGAAATTGTGGCATAGATGGGGAGGCATATTACCACCAGTTAGATGAAAATCAACAGAAATTGAAATGCCTAGATTAGTTAGTCAATGGCAGTAATTATATTTCTCTTGATGAATTATCTTCTTCTTCCTGATGGTGCTTTGTCAATTCGACTCATTTAGGTAGAAAGTGAAATGGAATTCGTTATTACAGCATACTATGTTAACTATACATGGTTTGTACTATTACATAACAGTTTACATAGTGGTACTTACTTTTGAGAGTTCACAGTCATGTTTCAATCGTGAAATGTAACTCCCAAATAACAGCGCTCTTCCAGCAACTGTCGTCCTATTTTATCAAACATGTGTTTACTAGAAAAGTGGTACAGAAGCTGTAAATACAGTAATAACATTAGTATAACCTGTGTGTGTGTGTGTGTGTGTGTGTGTGTGTGTGTGTGTGTGTGTGTGCATTTCATTGCTGATGAAGTTTTCGTCTTCTGATAAACAATACAGATGTGAAAGTACTGTAAGCTACACTCAGTAATATCAGTATCCTTACTTGCTTTTATTATCACAGTGGTCATTCAAATATTTCTGAACATTGCACAAAAGGTTATTTGGCTACATTTGAACATAGTGCCAGTTTACACAAAATTCGTGTCATTTGGATAATTTTGAAAATGGCGCCAATTTACTCTATCATGTGCTTTTGAAATCCTTCCACTGTGACTTCAAGGGTTCGACCATCTTGGGGATGTAACTGCGCATTTTACTGTCATTTATATAAATGTAAACACATTCACAAGCGTAACGGAAAACAGACTGTTGAGTATCAGTAGGAAGTCATTAATCATGAAAATGATTATTTAGTCTCATAAAAGAAGAGAACGCAAATTACGAACCCTTGGTTTAATAGTGATCTACTGCTACCTACATTTTTGTGCAGTTTGTATAATCTGAAACACCACTGCGCATTACTTAAGTGCACAAACGGTAATGTCTGAATACTAAACGCACTTCCCATTAGCGAGGTGAGAGTCTGTCTATAGCTGTATTGCTGTATTTACTATCAGTTTGCTGTATGATTACTTACTATAAAATGCTGAAAACCACGTAATATCAAATAACACTCGTATTGTTGGGAAGTGCACAAAATATTTGTGGCTAGTGGTACAGATAAAAATGGCGAAGGATCGTAGAACGTCTCTTTGCAAACAGTTTTCTCACATAAGCACGTTATTGAGAGAAAAATAATACAAGTTTAGGACAATCAGTTAGAGTCCTGGTGGTGGAAAAAACTTTCACTGCCAGTCTGTGGCCGGCAAGCAAATTAGACGTGGTAGTGTAAAGTTCCTAATCACCGGACTCTACTCCAACGTCCTAGTTTAATTGCCAAACGAGGGCATGTAAAACCGTTGATAGTGATCCGTTCGTCAGATGGAGGCGTTAAGCTTGGCAGCTTTCTTGATGCCATTCACGAGGAATAGGCTATATGCCGGCACCGGATTTCACCATCTCCCTTCTCTCGTTATCATCATCATCACTAGCACTGTCATACAACACAAACATTACACTACACACGCACACACACACACAAAAAAAATATGTGGTATTACAAATATCATGGAAACGAGCATGTCATAAATAAACACACAAACAAACCAGGATTGTTGATAACTTATGGTACCTCAAAAAACTTCTCCTGTAACAGAGTAAACAGATGTATTGTGATGGTCGTTGAAAATCATCGAAATCCAACCTTATTACAAAAAATATCACTTTACACAATACTTAAGCAATGATGTCAAAAGTTTGACTGACCTGTTACGAAGGAAAGTGGAATTCAGTTTTTAGTAAGAGGGTGGATGCCACTAGAATGCATGGCTGTCTTGCTCCAGATGGGCATATGACTCAAACCCATCAAAATAGAACTAAATTTCATTTTTATTCAGAATGCCGAAGAGAAGTGATGCCATTTGAACCAGAGGTGATGGATTTACTGAATACAACCGTGGTACTGCATAGAAAATTCCTCGTAAGTTAATACAGACGACTGTAGCTACATGGTATTCCTTAAGCCAACAGTTATCATAGCAACATATTTGCTGCAAAATAGAGTGAACACATCATAGCAACTAATAATCAGCGACCGATGGGACGATCGGAACCATTACAGGAACAAGGGTATAAGCATCACAGGACGTAGAACTTCAATTTGCAATGAAAACGAATTCTCTCTGCATGCATCCTATTGGCCCACACACCCAAAGAACTTTCCGTGATACATATCACTCACCTGGTCACCTTCCAGTCGAAAAAGCTGCACAGAAGAGTACAACATCCATACGTGCCTATATTCGTACACATGAAAGAGCAGCGTCATGTAAATTTAAGGACGAAACGAGGCAGAGGGCAGACTCGTTTCAACCTGAAGAAGGACTGTTAGTGATTATGGTCAAACGTCCTGGCAATAAATCTGACTGCTTCAGAGTTTCCAGACAGTAGATGCGAAAGGTTGTTTGGATTTAGTGTCCCGTCGACATCGAGGTCATTAGAGATGGAGAAAAGCTCGAATGGTGCCAAAGAGGGGAAGGAATCATCCTGGCATTTGTTTGGAATGATTTAGAGAAATAACTGGATAACTTAAATCTAGATGGCTGGACGCCGATTTGAACCGCCGTCATCCCAGTAAAAGTCCAATGTGCTAAACACTCCGCCACCTCGGTCGGTAGATGTGAAGAGGTGACGTTGAGTAGTTCGTAGCAGTAGAGTAGTTCCCTTGAGACCAAGTCAGGAATAAAGGTCAGTTAACGTCTCGGAGAAAGCTCTCCAGAGAATAAAAAGATAATTGCTGTCGTCTACATCAACTGTTCAGGCATTCGTGAAAAATGTAGTTGTAACGTACTGCCTCAGCTAGAGGCACGATACATGCATAATGGGATATGCATTCGTTGTTCTCTTAATCTGTATTGGGAAAAGATAATTAGATGTATGAGACAGTGAAGAGGTCAGTGCATTATAACATGT